>NW_023607019.1:0-40001 GCF_013339745.2 Dermacentor silvarum | reverse complement strand
TGGCCGGGTGAATTACACAAATATTCACCGTGCACATACAACTTCATATTGATCTGCTCTTTACAGATACAATGGACCCTAGTGCTTTGTCGTCAGCCTATAACATGGAAGCACAACTTCGTGCGGGCCATTGGGCGAGCTGGAATAGCTGTCGTAAGGCAGCTGTTCCTTAATTGCAGATCTAAACATTCAACAGGGACTGAGGATGGCTTATTAGGCGTGCTCCATTTAGATCCTTAATTTGTTCTCAATCTTCTTTCTTAAACTTCGAGGTTAACAAAGAAGCTCGAGAACAAGTTAAGGATCGCATGAAAATCTTAGGACTAACGTTAAGCGACAGGAAGAGAGCGGTGTGGATCAGAGAACAAACGGGGATAGCCAATATTCTAGTTGATATTAAGCGGAAGAAATGAAGCGAGGCAGGCCATGTAATGCATAGGATGGATAACCGGTGGACCATTAGGGTTACAGAATGGATATCAAGAAAAGGGAAGCGCAGTCGAGGTCGGCAGAAAACCTATAGGGTAATGAAGTTGGGAAATTTTCAAGCGCAAGTTGGAATACGCTAGCGCAAGAAAGGGGTAATTGGAGATCACAGGGAGAAGAGGCCTTCGCCCTGCAGTGGACATAAAATATAGGCTGATGATGATGATTTTAGTCTCGCGCATGCTTCTATCTCTCTTCATCTTGCCGGGATCATCAGCGAAAGCCAGCTCAATGCCTCTCAGATTCTCAGATTCTTGGGCTCGTGAATCACTTTTCCAGCAATGCAAACTATGATACTTAACCGCCATTGTTTTAACGTGACGCATCAAAATTTATCCTCTCGAATACCCCATAAATATGAACTGCGCGACCATCTGCGATGTTATCGAACATAACTTCGAACATATCCCATAGAAATACTGTCTGTCAGAAAAAATTTTGCAGATGCAACGGCCATATTGGGATCTGCGTGTGAAGCGGAGCTGTCCTGAAGCGGATGCTGAAATGTCATGTCACAGAGAACAGCGCGAGCGTCCATTAAGGCACTGATTCGTTAGGTAAACAATACCAGATTGTGCAACCAATCGCGACTGTGTGACACGGTGCACTTTGTGGTTTTCACAGTGATATATTAGCATTGTATATTACTATGTGGTGCCTTTATTGAATGTGTGAGACGCCCACACTGAGAGCTTTACATTGCTGATTCTTCTCTTCCTTTTTTTTTTCTCAGATCACTTCTAAAATTTCTCTTGCAGGCCACCATGACGAAAAAAGTCTTCCGTCCGGCTACTATCGTTAACTTGGTAATTCTCTCGTCTATATCAGTCCTCTACTTTAGCTGGAACAATTAGTGTGGTGCAAAGAAGACTCGAAACGTTTCCTAATACTGTGCAGATAGCACGTTTCGCTATCAAGTTCAATGACAGTTCGATCAAAACTGAGTTCGATGACATCTGATTTCGATATACACGTCAGCACCACCTCTATTCGTTGCTCTGTTTCAAAGAACGTCATTGAAGCGGCAGATAAGATTTCATTTAAAGAGAATTCAGAAGGCGCACCTCATTCGCTGTGTTGCGCCAATCTAAAGCCTTACGTCCAACTTCCCACGGACAACGCGTAGCGCGGCTGGCTTATGTTCCTCGAGCATCGGCCCCTGTTTCAATGTCAGTGGAAAAGAAAGCCTGCGTTGGAGAAATAATAGATGTTCGGCTAGGTGATTGCCTTGCGAAGCTTTTTGTGAAAGTGCACTAACCTATGGCTGCCTTTATACCGGGAATAGCATGAAGATGTTTCATGAAATACATTTTTCGATCCCTCAATTTTCACTGTTTCAAAAGCACCGCCGGTAAATTCTGGACCCTCATCATTCCTATTGCAGCGCAGGTGTGCAAAAATAAACGTGATCTTGCTTCCATTTCTTACAACACGCTGCGCGTAAGAGCACGTCTTACGCGCAGCGTGTAATTAATTATTCGCAAAGCTATTCCTCGGAATTTTGAGAATGACAATCCACAAACAAATTCCATTAAACAAAACACCCACAGCGCATGCATTTTATGTTAAATCTTCTCAGACGGAAATAATAAAAATACCAAACAAAAACGAAAGCCTGAAAATTATGCATTTTTTTTTGGCGCGGCTGTGCAATATCACCGGGATCGCCCCACGCAAGAGGCCGCGTTTCTACCAGAAAGCTTGCCTTCGTGCATAGCCTTCGCCGCCAGTGTTTCCCGGTAACCATTACGGTTGCTTAAGCTGCAGTTGTCGGGAAGCTTGAGAAGCAGCAAGAGATATTTTAGTGCTATCGCGTTCCACTCTTAAAAGCGAAGCTTAAGCGTCCCCCAATTTTTTTCAAACGCATTGTTGTTGGACAAACCGTCATGACATGTCGTTAATAGCTGTGCTGTTGCCATTCGTGGTTCTAACGACCCGGTCATCCGTAAACTTTAAGAAGTTTACGCGCAAGCAGAAGCTTTCTATATTACTATTAATTCCGAAGAAATACGCTGTTGACTTTTCAATGAAGGATCGTAGACTTCGCTCTGTATAGACGCTGTTAACAGCCCATCTGCTTCGTACGTATGAGTACTTGCAGCAAGAATGACCTCAGCCACAGACTAACCGAGTGGAAAGAAATGATTTTCGAAATATCCGTGAAACGGCGGCCGAAATTTCGGCTGCCGTTATACAGTAGTTCTATAAGTTGATGTCACGGTAGCACGGGTGTAGCCCGCATAATCGACGCCTTCAAAAGCTTGGACTAAGAATAATCGCTCAGTGACGGTATTTATATTCTTGATGTGCTGCTTGCCCAAAGCTAGACTTTAAAGAAAAATCAATAACGTATTGTTCCCGATACGACCAATTTAAAGAATATTTTATAATCGGGCATTTAACGATAAAACCGCAACTATATAGGCAGGTGTGGGTATGACACATTCTGCGAGAACTCCCGCCGACGCGTTTAACTCGAGCACACAAAGCACGCTTTATTCGACATTGTATGCAATCAAAAGGCGATATAGGGTCAATGCTTTTGTATTCAAGAAGTGAAATAGGAACGTTAGCGGCTTTTGAGAGATAGGCAGCGCGGTGTTTTCCTTTGTCCCTTACAACGTGCGCTAATAAGGAGCTCAGCCCCCCCTTTGTCATGTTCTCACGTACAGTCTTCCCTGAGTTATGTGCAGAGACAATCTACTGAGAATCCTTGCGGGTGGCCAAAAGGAGCCAGTTAAATGAAAGTAAAGAAATTAGAAAATGTGGAGATACCTCAAACATACTGCATGCTACACGGGCGCAGCGTGCAACACATCCGAGCGCATGTGTTGTATACCCTCCGTCTGTCCCTGTTTATTGCGCGGCACTTGCACTATGTCGTACCAACAAGATCGAGTTTCTACCCTTGCCCTTAAAGGATGTCTGTCAATACACTGCAGCCGATAATTAGCCTAGTTGGCGAGAAAGTTCTGATTAACTTGGTAAATATCTGCGAGAATTCAGGAATTCACTCTTAACTGACACTCTTTTGTTGTAAAATCAAAAAGTAGGTGCATGTGCCAATAATATAAGTTTTGAATACGCATCAAATAATTCTTGTTATTTCATTCGTATTCGAATACAGAGTTTCTCTTTTGAAGTTGTCGAATATTCGTTTCTGTTTGAATATGAAGGGCGAACACCATTTATTGAAGTCTATAGAAATAAATACAAATTGAAGTGCTGAATATTCCGAGTGATACGGCCGTATAAGAAGAATTGTTGCTAGGCAGAGGCATCGGTTGCTGAGTTAGTGCGTCGACTAGCTGTCTCCTCAGTTATTTGCCGTCATTAAATAATGACGTCTTGCCTTTAGCACCTTAAGTACTTGTTGTGTCTACTTAGGCAAACCAGTTTATTATTTGGGCAATATTACGGTTATTTGTGATGGACGCTATATAGATCACCAGTCAGTTGTTTCTCATCTATAAGTTTTTCAGTCCACCGGATGTTAAGTTCTGAACAGCATTACATCTTTCAAATGACATAAGCTTTATCTTTACGAAACGGACTTCATACATTTATATTCGCATGTGTTTACAAATGAGAAAGACTCGGTATTCAATTTCATATTCTAAGGTCATTTTTAGATCCGATTCGGGGAGAGAGAGAGAGAGAGAGAGAAAATGATTTAATAAAAGGCAGGGAGGTTAACCAGGACTTCTTGGTGGGGGAAGGAAAAAGGGGAGAGAGAGATTAAGAGAATAGAAATTCCGTTGTTGATATCGCCGGCGCAGCTACAGATCTCTGTTCTATCACTGATGATCAATCAGTCCGGATCATAGACGGTCACTCAGTCCTGTAGTTTTCAAAAATCGCAGCAGCGCTTTTGTGGCCTTTTGCAGCTGTGATATTCAAGGCCATGGTCCCAAGATCTTGCTCAAGGTGAACGGTCTTCTATCTAGCCTATTGAGAACGTTGCAGAGGTCATGTCTTTCATTTTGAAAAGATGGGCAGTAGCATAGTAGGTGTTCTATAGTCTCATCGACACCGCAGGCATTACACTCAGCGCTGTCAGCCATTCCAATCAAACATGTGTAAACATTGCAAAACCCAAGCGTAAGCGGCACAACATTGTTTCATCATTTCGCGGAAATCCAGGAAACAGCCGCAGCTGCATAGATGGGTCGAGAGAATGCAACCGATGCTGGGTGAATTGAGTTGTATGCCACTTTTCCAATGTCATACTGGGGCGGTATAACGTAAAATGATTCCAAACTGTTTTGATTCCCAACTCCTGACGTCAAATTTACGTAACCACCGACGCAAGCATCGGGCGGTGACCCGCAGCGTTGTATGAACAATCCAATCAAACACGCTCCTCGTTTATAGGAGGTCACCTTTGTTCGCTCTCAAAACGAATAACATGTCTACACTCAGCGGTTTTTCTTATCTAATTGGCTGACAAAAGGCAAGGAGCACGCTCTAGTGGAGAGGGTTTCGATGGGGCCGAGCCAGCACAGTCAAAATACATAACCGCTTGAAGAGGGTGGTGCCGGCTTCTCAGATTGGTCCACTTCGCCTTACTTAGCTTGCGGTGGCTGGTCGAAAATCGCGGCGGCGGGCCACGGAAGGATAAGAATTCCGCTAAAAGGGATGCTCAGCAAGGAAGAGTTGTCAGAGCGATGTCGTATGCATGACGAAAGAGCTCGATAACGTTTTACTGCCACGCATAAAGGTTTATCATGCGCAAATAAATATATGCTCACCGGCAGGTGCGAGTAGCGAGGGCCTGAGCGATCGGCGGCAGCCATCTTCTATTCCTTTCAGAACGGGGCAGTGTGTGGCGATTCAGAAACATTTTCAGTTTTGTTCGGCATATTAATGCATTTTTTCGCGTACATGTCCCTTTGACGTGGTGAGTTTTCGCGGTTTTGTGAGGTCGCGTGACAGACAGGCTAAGTGGGCGTAGCCAGAAAACACTGGACCAATAGCAGAGGGCTAATGGTGAAAAGGCGTCGAATCAGGAATGATTGTTTTTCTTTTGTGCGGTTTAATCATGCATATCAGTTGGCAAGTATGCAAATCATGCATATCACAATCTCTCCAATGCTATTCACTGCATGCTTAGAAGAAGTATTCAAGCTCTTAGACTGGGAAGGATTAGGAGTGAGGATCGATGGCGAATATCTCAGCAACCTTCGGTTTGCAGATGACATTGTCCTATTGAGCAACAATGGAGATGAATTACAACAAATGATTGAGGACCTTCATCGAGAAATTGCAAGAATTGGGTTGAAGATGAATATGCAGAAGACAAAGATAATGTTCAATAGCCTGGCAAGGGAACAAGAATTCAGGATCGCCAGTCAGCCTCTAGAATCTGTAAATGAATATGTTTATCTAGGTCAATTACTCACAGGGGACCCTGATCATGAGAAAGAAATTTACAGAAGAATAAAATTAGGTTGGAGTGCATACGGCAGGCATTGCCAAATCCTGACTGGGAGCTTACCACTGTCGTTGAAAAGAAAAGTGTACAATCATTGCATTCTACCGGTGCTAACATACGGGGCAGAAACTTGGAGGTTAACAAAGAAGCTCGAGAACAAGTTAAGGACCGCACAAAGAGCAATGGAACGAAAAATCTTAGGAGTAACGTTAAGAGACAGGAAGAGAGCGGTGTGGATCAGAGAACAAACGGGGGTAGACGATATTCTAGTTGACATTAAGCGGAAGAAATGGAGCTGGGCAGGCCATGTAATGCGTAGGATGGATAACCGGTGGACCATTAGGGTTACAGAATGGATACCAAGAGAAGGGAAGCGCAGTCGAGGACGGCAGAAAGTCAGGTGGGATGATGAGGTCAGGAAATTCGCAGGCGCAAGTTGGAATACGCTAGCGCAAGACAGGGGTAATTGGAGATCGCAGGGAGAGGCCTTCGTCCTGCAGTGGACATAAATATAGGCTGATGATGATGATGATCAGTTGGGGAGCTATCGCGGCTTTCGTGACGTCGCGTGACAGACAGGCGAAGATGGGAGTGGCCCGAAAATGTTTTGACCAATCGCGGAGGCTGATTGAAGAAATTGGAATCAAAACAGTTTGGAATCATTTTACGTTATAGCACCCCTGTGCGCTAGCTGGCTTAGGTGTTGGGCTGCGTCAGTCCTCGATAAAGGCACATAAACAAGATTTGCTCCTTTGTGCGATTTCCTAGCAGCTTCATCGGCGATGTCGTTACCGGAGATACCGCAATGACCTGGCAGCCACTGAAACACGACGTCGTGTCCTTTTGCGATCGTATGGTGGAGCTTTTCTCGTGTCTTCGAGACGAGTTGTTCGCTGGACCCGTGACGAAGAGCTGACAATAGACATTGTAGGGCCGCCTTTGAATCACACAATATTGCACACCGATTAGCCGATTGGTTGTTAATATAATCAATGGCACCTCGGAGGGCAACAAGCTCCGAAGCGCTCGATGATGTCACGTGAGAAGTCTTGTATTTGATGCTCATTGATCGTGATGGTATAACCACTGCGCCGGTGGAGCTGGTCTGAGTGGAAGAGCCATCCGTATATATGTGGATTCGGTCAGAGTAGAAAGTGTGCAAGCAATCGAGAGCTGATTCGATCCGATTCGGAAATTCTGAAAAAGTAAAAGCGTAGATCTGACCAAGGCTCCGCTTCCTAATCTTTTATCCAGCAGTGAAGAAAAAGAAAAATTCCGGCTACCGCTACTATTCGGTGTAGAGGTAGACATGAAATGATAATTTGTACGTCTCTAACGTATACGCAAAGTGGCATTATTCAATTAATGTACGATAATAGACGTAACGTTTCCATGCCACATCAAAGTTTCCATTATCATTGCCCCCTATCCCCCCGCAGTTGCTCAATGATTAGTCTGTTCGGCCTTTTTTCTATTGAACAGAATACCATGGGTTCGACTCCCGGTGGAAGTATGGCGCTGTAATGATATCAGGTGGAAGTATGAAGCACTTTTGCGCCCATAATAAACTGTAGCTTTCTAACTCTTAGAAGATGCCGTAGTCAAATGAACGCAGTCATCTATAGCTCGGCTGCATGGAGTTATTTATTGTCCAAGTCACAGCAGCCCAACTTTTGCGTCAGTGACGCCTTAGCTGTCCCAAGATCGTTGACCCATATGTATTTTAAAATTGAAACGTTGTGCACTATATGGGATACATTCGAACAACGTCGGTAGCGTGGCCGAGCGGTCTAAGGCGCTGGTTTTAGGCACCAGTCTCTTCGGAGGCGTGGGTTCGAATCCCACCGCTGCCAATCACTTTTTATTTTTTTCTGATGGGACTCCTACGATAGCCCATCCCTACATCAATACCGATGAATTCTTGCGGAGTTTCTGCGACTTCCACAGGTGACTGTGGAAGTCGCGAAATGTGCACCATCGAGCGGAATAAAATTTTGCCCCATATACACCATAGCCCTGTCCACGAAGAGAATAATTTGCTCACTATGGTTTAAGGTTTTAATTAGACGCAGCGGCAACCCTGGACAACGAAGTCTGCGGCAAACATCGCTACTGCTGTTGCGTAACCCGGAACCCAACGCTCACTTCACTTTGTCGTTGATTTCAAATGCGAGTCCTGGTAGCATATCCAATTGTTATGTAGCCCTTATTCTTTGCTGTCTCGTGCTGCAGTTATGTAAACTATTTTAGCTGGCAATGTGGACTGAATGCTTCCCAGAAAGCGTTTTTAGCACGTATTAGTCGTAGGCAAAAATTTTTCCACTGCAATTTTTTTTCACCTTGAGGTATTTTATTGTTTTACGGTTCAGTCTCCTAGTCTTTATAACCATATGTCTTCTCTATTTTCCTATGACCCGATATGTCTAAAATTAGACGGCGGCATGTATGTATAAGGAAAGTACACCGCATTCCCTGCAATGATGGAACCAAATATTGTCCGCAACATCAACGGAAAAAACAAAACGCAATAAATATAGTCGATGACATGGCGAGCGAAGGAATAACGCCAGTAAGTGGCCTCATGATCGCCGAAGAACTTCGGCGACTCGGCCGACTCTCGGAGTTCTAGGAAAGTCCTGGTGGCTTGCAACTACTCCCGCAAAGACCTGACGCGCAGCTCGTCTCGCAAGCCAAGCTATGCTTTGACTGATTGATTTTATTCACAAACAGTCGCAGTTTCGCCACTAAAGACGACGCATCAATTGCAATAGCAAATTTGTGGACAGCTATCCAAAGTAAAGATAGTAGTTTCATCGGTTGTATAAGCTTGTAAAGACAGGCATACTAACTAAGTTCACAAGCATGGTGTCATGCGCGCGCAAGCTTAACATGAACGCATCCCGCTAGATGCGTTCATGTTTCTCCTTGTCAACTCCCTGTCAAAATGCTGGAGTGAATCAGCGCATCAGCAGCAGCGACCGAATTGAGCTTCGTGCCGGCGCTCCCATCAACGCGATCTTAGCCGGGAAAACACAAGGAGATACAGCCGCGCGGGCGGCCGCTCGCGGCGCACAGCGGCGCTGTGGCCTGCCCATCACCGTTGTGACATTCCCATTAACGCTGTTATTCGTGCCCCCTTCTCCAGTTTCAATGCGCGGTGCTTTTGTTCATTTCACATTACTGCGACGATATTATCAACTATTTAACGCGATGCAGGAGTCACACAAAATCTGTGAAAATCACTTCATTGAAATGATAAGAAATCGCCCGACGTGCCATGTAAGGGAGCAAGTACATGTGGGCACATTGTGCGTTCGTGTGTGCTTTTATAGAGGGTGTCCCAACTATCATGCACCAAGATTTAAAAATATGCAAATGCCGCGTAGCTGGACTTGGAGATATTCAGATTATTTTTTGCATTCCGCCTAATTACATAATTAGTCATAATTCTTTATTCAACTTCTCAAATATTCTAATTGGATGAAAAGTGTCAATGCGAAGATTTTGAAGTGTTTTTCCGAGCGTGAAAGAAGCCCGCGAATACACGCAAAGTTCCTCGAGTGGCCAGTAGCCGGGCAATTTTCGTGTGTTCGCGAGCTCAGAAAAACACGTTTATGTTGCACGTATATTGAGCAACAGAAAGCTGTATCGGGAGTTTTTCATGTTGCTCTACAATTTTCTCATTGACACTTTTCATCTAATTATAATATTTGAGAAGTTTGTTATTAAATTAGGACTAATTACGTAATTAGGAGGAATGCAAAAATAACCTGAGTATCTCCAAGCCTTGGCAAACAACATTACTTTGGTTCTGTCCAGCTACGTGGTGTTTGCCTATTTTTAAATCTTGGTGCCTGATACATGGGACACTCTGTGTATTACCCGAGTGGTGTGATTGCCCGTACCTCAATGCGTGCAATTAAGCTCTCGCTTCAACAATCTTAGTGATAATGGTGGACTGCTAGTCTAGTCGCGCCGGAGGGGCCGTAAATGTAGTCTTCTGGGTCCACATTGCCACAGGTTATGCATAACAATGCTCGTTCATATGCTTGTGGCATTGTATGAATCAGCCCCGGCATTCATTCGCGAGCTTCATGCAGCACATGAATGCCATTCTGTAGTTGGTGCGTCCGCCATTCCAAAACAAGATTGCAGAGAACTCGCACAGTATCGAATGGCTGCACATGAAGCCAAGAAGTTAAACGTGAACCTCTAGGCCAACCTCAGTTTTATCTCAAAAGGAAAATCCGTTCCCTCCGTCCGGTCACGCAAGAGAACAATTACTAGAACAGTCAATCTGTCTTGCGACCCGCTGTCGGCGCGTGAACTGTTTCCTGGGCTCTTATTTGGTTGCTGAAATTTCTTCTTCAGCGCTTCGAAGACTGACCACTTGTCTTCACCACAGCGCCATCCTGAGTATGCTAGAGAGAGCAGGCCAGTCGTAGAGCAAATACGGGTATACGCCTGGCCTCTTGCGAACAGTTTGTCTCGCTTCATTTTCCGTCTTTGGCAATTTTCCGCGTTTTCGTTGGATATAGAAATGTATATATTCGCAATGTTGTTCCACTAAAACTCAACGCTGTGCCCTTTTATTGTATCTTCTCGTATCAAGAAATAAATTTGGGATCCTAACTTTTAACTTACTGCATGCATCGAGCGACGCGGGAAAGAAAAGTTAAATCCACGCTCCGTGTCCCGTATCGGTGCCACAGAGTCGTCCATTAGGCGATCAATGAATGGGCTCTTCTCACGCGAACTCCATTAGTCTGGGAGGACAGCGGAGACTCGTTGACCTCGTTCTTTCTCTCACTCTGTTCTCGGAAACCGATTTTTCTCCTTTTCCGTGTCATCGCCCGGAACTCTAGATGGTCGTGCTGCTGAGCGCAACCTCAACGTACCCACGATCTGGGTTATTCATGCCCGACTTATTCACTTTAACGAGCGCTTCCCTTTAATCTTTCCGAGTAACTTGCGAGGAGATATTTCCCTGAAAATCGGCGGTTTTCGTGGGGTAAACCAGTCGAGGGGTTTCTTTTCACGAAAACTTTATAACATGTTCGTATATTTTCTATCAGAAACGACAGGGCGCACTGTAGTCGAACAGCCCCATGCCATGTACCTAATGGAAAAACATGAAAAGTGCACGAGAAAACGTTTCAGATGTGCTCACCCTTATCAAGTTGCGTAGCGCGTGATACGACAAAAAAAAGGTGGTCGGTCGTTTCTTAGAAAAAACGGCGGCGGCACTTCTGATAACAATGACTGAGGCCGAATGAAGGGGAAAACATACTTTTTTCGGCACGAACGAAAATGCCCAGATAGCTACGCGATATGAAATGACAAGAAATCGGGAAGTTAAAAGCTTGTACAGAACCTACGTCAATTAAATGAAAGAACGGCATTTGAGTATACGCGCGTTGCCATAACAACAGCGCTCCCCTTGAACTACTGACTGTTCTTCGACATAATATCGAGCACGCACTATCCTATAACGATCGAGCTTGAAGAAGCCATATACAACTGTCACTGCAAAGAACGTGACTGAATCGAGCGCTTATTACATCATAGGATAGTTGGTTCTTGCGAAGGCAACTTTAAGCCAGATGGTGAGGCCGAGTGGCTGCATTAACTGCGGAAGTGCCAAGGGGGTCGTGCTAGCGTCAACACAAGCAAAACGATGCAAAACTTCATGCTCAGTGCATTGAGAATGAATGAATGAATCAATCAATCAATCAATCAAAACTTCATTGATAATAGAAATAGATGCCACAAAGCGAGAGTCCTTTGTCCACGGCTCCACTGTTCAACGTTTGAGGGCAGTTCTGGACGGGGTGCAGCAGGTGGCGTTGGTTGTTCTGTGTCTTTGCGAGATCGAGCCAACCCGGTGCAGGATTAAATGGAAGGCTAGAGACAGGAGGAACACGAATGGGATGGCACACTGATATATAGGTTGTGGCGCTGTAATTAAGCAAAGTGCTGCTTGGGGCTAGTTAGTAACTCATGGTCACAGATTAACAGTGCAAGTAAAGGTGATGTCAAATAAAGCGACATGACCAGCACTGACTTTCAACAACTTTATTTCCTCAAAGTGACGGTATACACGGGATAACCAAAATTAAGTCCTACTGATCCAATAAAATTATATAAAAATTAAAGCTACTGTTTGGCGGCCTGGGGATAACTTATGCGGCAAGGGTATCACGAATCAGCCGCGTCTCACCCCGGGCAGGAGATTACATGCGCGCAATACATACCAACTAAGATGGAAATTTGCAGGCGAATTTCTCGAAACATGGGCATGCTGCCCACTGCAATTGTCGATTAAATATCGTAGCCCTTTCCTTGATAAGCAAAGTGAAAGAAAGCGGACGCATATTGTGTCTTATATAGCGCTCTACTTCGCCGCTTATTTGTCTCCCTTGTGAGCCATTAGCTTATTGGTTAAGCCTACCACGAAGTTTCTACGAAGTAATAACCTTTCATTAGTCCCGGCGTACAAAGAAGGGTGACTCTTGGTACTTCCAATTGTGGAATTCTGGCCTAAGGCATCAGAGGCCATTTTATCGACCGTTAGCTAGCCTAAAGACGTGTCTTTCGCAGAAGCAATAGTGACGACAGTCGTAAGCATTAAAAAAAAACTATTCTGCCGCAATAGGAGATATTGAAAATACCCCAGCTTATCGAAAAAAGTAAAGGTTCATGTTCTGAAATGTTCCGTGCTGGAAGAATAAACAAGGTCGATTGTCCTTTCAGGGCCATTATTTCGGAAAGGACACCAGACAGTTTCATTCATTTAATAAAAAATAAATCTTGATAGCGTGGACGACTCCTAGCTCATAAATAGCTGAAATAGAGTACTCGCTTTTCAATCAGCGCACTCAATGCCATTGTTTCAAGTATTTTCTGTCGACATCAAAGACATATACTGCTCCTTTCCTCGTGAAAGAATCCTGCCAGCAGTTTAAAGTTGTATTGACCGGTATGGTGCAACATCATAAAGTAATGCAGTGGGCATTATTTTATGATAGTTTTTTATGATAGGGTCGATAGTTTTTTTATATATGATACGAGTCTATTTTACGTCGGTATACCCAAACTGTAACGTAAATATCTCCTAGTTAAAGCAAGGCATTTCGATAAGCCATGCCCCACTCCAGTAACATGTTAGGGGAATGTTATGGGGATTTAAGGAAATGTGAGCAAAATGTAGGCATTGTACGAGTGTTTCGCTGCGTCGACGATTTGATTGCTTTTTTTAATTGTGATTCCATAATTTTTGAATAGCAAATCTGCGAACTCTTAGACGTGTTCAAAACGTTTCTTGCTCCACTGGCGCTGGCGCGTGAGATGCCATGGGACAGCTCTATTAGGTTTTTGAATTAAATGCCGAGTCTTCGAAAGGGTCCGTCAGATCCACAAACCACGAACCTTGAAACCCATCCTGCCAGAGAGTTGAGCCTCCTCGAAACTGGTCGAACGTGCAACAATGTAATCGCGTCTGGGAAATGCCCTTGTGAAGTCGTGCCTGCGTACCGTCATTACCAGCTTTAATGAGCAGACACGACGCCTTTTTCGGTCTAGCTATCGGCAGAATGTACTGAATGCATTATCTGAGTGCATTCTGAGGAAGCTAAAGCACTCGCATGTTGACACATCTATGGCATCGAGGATCCAACATTTCCTGAAAGGCATAAGCTTGCCTTGGTGCTGTACATTCACAGCGTGTCAAATGGTCTTGAAAAAGTAAGCCAACGCGCCAATGTCCGTATAGTGTTCTCCGCTCTAGAGAAACTTATAAAGTTTTGCGCGGACGAGCATTGTCATGCTGAAAACGGCCAAGTGCTACACAAAACGCCGTCGACCCTACGTGCCATGCGCTGATGGGGTAGTGTATAATGGTCGACTTCTATGTGGAAGGTACTACATTGGCCAAAGTAGCGGTCGCTGCGTCAGCGAAATATTGCGGGAACTTGGGGTACTATGGCAAGGCATGATTTCGAGAGTTATTTGGTCACGCGTTGCGATGAGTGTGACCCATGTGGCAAATCAGAGTTTGTGTGCTGCAGTATTGTTGGCAGGAGTGGAAACTGGATCACAAGGGTTTTTTAATAGAAGCCTCCGAAATGCAGCGCTGTGACACATTATACGACAACATATTCTTTGTTTTCTTATTTAAAAAAAATCAAAGCTACAATTGGTTCAATCTCTTACGTATAAACCGTGTAACATAAAGTAAGATCTCAAATTGTTTGTTTGTTCACAGGTTCTGTTTGTTTGATTACATATTTTTCTATCTCTTTTTTTCATGCTTCTTCTTTATCTACATCCACCGTCACTATGAAAAACCCCGAGTACACCTAAGCAATTCTTAAGAGTTGTGAATGCGAAAGCATTAATGCCCAATTGAACGCTGCTGAGTGGTCCTTCGAGTTATGAACTCCCACTTGGACAAGCAAGTGCGTGGAGACGTTTGCCGCGTTAACGGCCCGTGTCGCGGAAAATTCGGCGTCAGCGGCGTTGTCCATTAAAGAAAAATCATCCCAAAGCACGCATCCCGAACCACGCAGGCCCTCCTTGTGGCGCGGAAGGCCATGCGGAGGGCAGGGGCGTAAAACGCGTCAGTAAATTCGTGAAGTACGACTTTCACACAACCTACAGACATGATAGTGTCGGATTGTAATTTGCATACACGAGAAAACATGATTCTGTTACGCGGAAACTAAAACACAAACCCCCTTTCCAGCTGCCGTTTGAGATCTGTCTTAGTGGGAGAGAGCGGCGCACCCCACTTGGTTCCTTGCAACACCATCCAGATGGCGCTCGCCTACGTGCATCCGCGGCAGCGGCGGATCCCGCCGTGCACGGGGGAAGAAAAAAAGAAACAGAAAGCTCGCCTTCGTGCATAGCGTTCGCCGCCAGGGTTTGCAGGTAAACTATTACGGTGACATAAGCTGCAGTTGTCGCGAAGCATGAGAAGCAGTCAGTGATCTTTGAATGCTATTGCGTTCCGCTCTTGAAGGCGAAGATTAAGCGCCCTCCAACATTTTGATTTGGCCTTACCGAGGCGCACTTAGTACGCAGGCGAGAGCTTCCGTGGACAAGGAACGGGTGGATAACACAGGCTTCTGAGAGCGAGGGAGAGTTTACTTCGCGGCGACGCCCTCTTCTGTCACGCAATACCCCGCATGCTACTGCGGCAGCTGGGATTCCTTTTCGCCCACTCTGCTCCCTCGAAGCGCGCTGGTGCGGTGGTGTCGCAGCCAATGGGAAAGCCGTCGAGCCGGGCTCGTATCGTGGCGTCGCAGCCGAAGGGAATTTTGGGGCTGTTTCGCTGCTACAGACGCGGGACACAGGCTTTCTCGCTCTTAATGTGCCAGTTGACGCATCAAAAGAAAAGTCGTAATTCAGCACTTGTCCGGTCGCTTTCTTTGTCCTTATCTTTTGCGATGTGGTGCGGGTCTGGGTACCCTCTGATGATGGGCATGCAGGTTGCAGCCATTACTGTCCTCGAATGCAATCCTAGCCAATGTCACTTGGCAGTGTACGAGTCGGCGCCTTTCGCAAAAGCATGGCTGGCTCTACGGCTAAAGTTTGGTGCATACTCGTGAATTTGGCGCGGTCGGAACGACACCTGCTAAGGGTTAGGAGCGGTGGTTGTGCGGGGATCACCTGGTTGGCGTAGGTGAAGAGACTACATACGCCGTCTAGAGGACCATATGCGAAACTGTGGAAGTCAGCCTCTCCACTCATTAGAAGGGTGGCAGCTCATTCTAGCTGGTAATGCCGCAGTGCTGAAAAGGTCTACAGCCCGAAGCAGGGAAGAGATCGATGTCCGGCAAAATACAAGCGCTATTACTCCGCACACCATCAGCACCATAGGTGAAGGGGTTGTCTCAAAGCGAGTCATGCATGGGTTTCTGCACGTGATGCCCTCGCATCCTCAATCTCTGAGCTCTCAACGCGAAGCCCGAGTTCCTCACTCCAAATGGCAGATGTAGAGGAGCATAACGCTTTTGAAGGGGCCATAAGGACTACAATAGCCTGATGTAAATGTTATCTGGAAAGCGCTTGCGGCCGCTTCGACCTATTGCCGATTTACCCACGTGAGCACTTGCGAGAGAGCATATTTGAAGCTGCTTCAAACGGTGCAACTCGCGTACTTGAAAGCGCCAGGAGTAGCATTCAAGCCGTATCAAGAGACCTGCCTGCGATATCTTTTAAGTGTTCTATTTGTTTTCTTCCTTCTGCCTTTCTCAAAACTCCTTCGCATTCCACGCGGCACATCGAAAGCATCTCGCGATCGATAGAAACCGAGTCGAGTGGTTCACACTACCCCGACATTTACAGCATTCAAATAAATCTATCTAGTGGCACGGCGGACGACGCGTTGGAATCTTCACCCCAAGAAGCGTTTCCAGACGTGGACCACCAGGCACCTGTTGTTCCAACACTCGTGGCATCCGGGGCAGACAAAGTAACCACACAACTTCTTCGACGCTCCACAAGATCACGCAAGCCAGTGCAGCGTTCCAAGGAGGGAAGAAATGTTGTAAAATGCGGTATCAAATCACGGTGTCATGTGCGCGCTGTCAATGCACATGCGCCAAGTTTGTTTTGTATGTTCGCTCGCCAGATGCCCCCCTTTCCCCTTTGCTTTATATATGCGTGCAATAAATGCTTGTGCGTTGGTCTCGGCTAAACACTGCGTCGGCAACGTCTCCCTTGTTTCATGACGGCAGCTAGGCTGCCACTGCTATGCTACAAGTTTGGTGCAGACTCGTGAATTTGGCGCGGTCGGAACGACATCTGCTAAGGGGGAGCAGCGGTGATTGTGCGGGGATCGCCTGGTTGGCGTGGGTGAAGAGACAACGTACGCCGTCTAGAGGACCATATGCAAAACTATCTTTCAATCTCTGAGCTCTCAACGCGAGGCCCGAGTTTCTCAATTCAAATGGCAGATCTAGAGGGGCATCACGCTTTTGAAGGAACCAGAAGGACTACAATATATAGCCTCGTGGAAATGTTGTCTGGAAAGCGCTTGCGGCCGCTTCGATGGTATTGCCGATTTACCCACGTGAGCACTTGCGAGAGAGCACATTTGAAGCAGCTTCAAACGGTGCAACTCGCGTACTTGAAAGCGCCAGAAGTAACATTCAAGCCGTATCAAGAAACCTGCCTGCGATATTTTTTAAGATTTCTGTTTGTTCTCTTCCTTCTCCCTTTCTCAAAGCTCCTTCGCATTCCACGCGGCACATCGGAAGCGTCTGGCGATCGATAGAAACCGAGTCGAGTGGTGCACCCTACCCCGACATTTGCAGCAATCAAATAAATCTATCTAGTGGCGCGGCGGAGGTACAGAACAAGCAGTCCTCTCGTGTTCTCAGGAGCACCTGCCCGCTTACGCAAGTTTTGTGAACCTATAAAACCCTCACGAATTTCGCAGAAGCTCGCCTACTTGACAAAGTACTCCAGGTGGTACGTCAGCATAACCTACGAAATGAATATTGCACCCGTCCACGGTTTTCTGGAACTATGCATACTGAAACTGTGCTCGGATGGCGCAGTCGCCTAAAAATACGCATGTGTGTGAGCTCTTAGTTGAGCAACTTCTGCTTCTAAACTTTTATTGTTTTTTTCCAGATTTTTCTTTTAATTCATGCAGATGTTTGCATACAGCTCCCTTACCTATAAATGAGGATCAAGCCTGCGGCAGTTGTCAAAGCAAAGCTGGATACTTCCTCGAGCAGCAACGAAATTCCGCATTCAGATATATTTATGACAGAGACATTCATTGTCGACCTAATTTCGAAAGAATACTAAGCGTAATGCCGAATCTAAAAGGTGGGTTGGTAATGGCGCATGTCCCTTTGTATAATCTGTCGCACCTTTCCCCTAAACGCTTTGAATGCGGCTACCGGAGCCAAAGCCGAGCATTTGTGCTCCTCCATAAAGCGACTTGACTGCACGAGTCAATTTTCAATTCTTCAAAACTTTCATTTCTATCGATTTTTTTTCGCTAGTACAAAGGAAACGCGACATTAAGTGAGGCTTCGTAGTCTGTCGCGGAGCTAATGCTAAGTTCGAATTACAATGTCATGATTTAAAAAGTCCGGTGCGCAGGTTGTCAGGGACAGATAAGCTGATTCAGAAAACCGCAATCTTGCAAGAAATTAAGCGCCATTGTTTAGTACTTACGTTCAACCACCTACAATACCGTAAGCTCTTTGAATTGTGCTGTCGAAGGTAAATCATTTTCTTCTATAGTGAGGCCATGAATTTCGCAGTTGTCTCATCCGCGTTACGCATTTACTCTGTCATACCAATCCATTCGTCGGGATGTTCTGTTGTAGCACTCGGATTACGGTGATTTAAACCAGCAGTGCACATTCGTAATCAAGTGGACATTTTTATTGTTATATTTTGACGGAAATGTTGCTAGGACAATCTATTGTTGCAAGGCAAACCTGCAGTGTGCTTTAGGGATTCTGTTAACGAAGCAACTGGTGCCGTGTAGCAGCAGATGTAACAAGGCTACTTCTTGCGTAAATAATTTGAACAATGTGAACTCCGCTTCCTAAACTCAGCTTTCATTGCAAACCGCGTTGATTAAGCTACAGCTGTTACATAATAAGTCAGCTGGGCAAGGTAGAGATAGAAAGGACTAATTGAAAGAGAGTCAGGTTAACGAAAAATAGTTTCGGTTTACTATACCCTGCGTGGAAGAAATAGGTAAGGGGATAAAACTAAAAAGACAACCGCAGGAGAGAAAGGCAGGCGAGAACAAATTAACCACGCGGTAGCGCTTGGTGCTCTTACAGTCTAGCATTAAGGCCCGCATAGGCCCGAGGAACCTGAGTAGCGCGAAGAAAGTCTCCTGCGTGCAGTGTTTGTGAGAGCACAAGCGTATAACGTTCTCTCTCTCTCTCTTTTTTTTGGTAGTGGACGCTTGCAAGACCGCCCATGCATGGCATATAAAAATGGTTGTGTGGTTAGTTTCGTAAATTTCATAGACTTGCAGCGTTTGCTGCCAAGGGGTAAGAAACACACCCATGCAAACCCTGTTTTCTTCCCTTTTGCACGCTGCAACCAGTCGCCCCTTAAGATGGCCTCGACGCAACGGGAGTTGCCAATGCGGCAAGTATGCAATACGTCCGTAGTTTCAGTTGCGTAGGGGATTAGTGAATTCCAGCAACAAATTCGTATTTCTCCAATCATGGTGCCCCATGAGGCACAGTGATGAGCCCGAATCATTTCAATCTCGTTCTAGTGGGACTCGCCGACACGCTGCCACCGACGGTAACGCCTCACTCTACGTCGATGATATTTGCATGTTGGCGGCTGGCGTGACACGGCCACAAGTGCGCGCAAAAATACAAAAACGCAGGAACCCTGAGAGCAGCATACCTTCACCCGACAAAGCCTGGCAATATACACCGATCAATGTACATTTCATGGAGAGACATTTACAAGTGGCACTTGCACGCAAACCGATGTCTTAAAACGTGGTGTACATCGAGTACCCACCACGTGCACATAAGAAAACTCTCAGGTTCTTAGGCGTTAGTGGGGGTCGTGGTTACACCTGGAGTTCCCATGTTTGTTAACTGAGGGAAAAACTCATTTGTATTGAGAATATGTTGAAATTTGTACCTGGAAAATTTTATTAAGATTTCTGTGATACAGTCTTCCTCTCTTGTCCAACAAATTCAAGATTATCGTCACGCAAGCGTACAAGTGCAAGCATTTCAGACATGTCTTGGCCTCCCGGCATATTTTTCAACAGTTGCTACGATTGTCTTCGCACAGGAGCGCCCGATCACCACTAATATCGTCTTCGAGACGCTAAGAGGGCACACTCGACACCTTTCACGCCTACTGTCCCACCATTTATCCTGTTTGTCAGCTCCAAGAACACAGGCTACATTCTGTGGCATTGTGATGAGACATCATGACTCAGTACCAGTACGTGCTGCAGGAGTCACCAAAACGGTGAGCCATTTATCGCGATTCCGAAGCAGCAGTACAAACTCTGCAATTAACCCTACGGGCTGGGTTACACGAGCAGCTAGTGTGCGAAATAAGGTACGCTCATCACCAAGCGCTTAAGAAGGAACACGGCATTCTATTTCATTGGTTGCCGATCTACTGCGGAATTATCGACAATGATAGCGCAGATGAAGCTACGCGCTCTGCCCATCAACAACCTCAGCAGTGAGGTTGTTGTGCCTACCCGTATACCACTCTCGAAAACACGGAGGCTGCGTGGAAGCTTGAACTACTTGCTGGCCACATCACACTTTTACGATGGGATTCACCAAGTTTCTCCAACTCATGCTTGTATTCTACCGACCCTAATTAGCGACTTCGTCTGACACCGGGACTTTCCCGTCACGAAACTACATTGTGTTGCATGTGGAGGGCCGGACGCACTTACAAATGTCTATTTATTCAAAAAAGGAATGAGTTAACAGTGAGGCATGTAATTTGCACGGGTGCTCAAAATAAACGCTATTGATCATTTGCGAGTGTGCTCAGAACGATGCCTACTTCATTCTTTTTTTAAATTTTGCGTGTTATCTATTTTCCCATTTTCCCCTCCCGAAGTGTGGGATAGCCAACCGGGCACGTCCTTGGTTAACCTTCCTACATTTCCATCTTGTTTTCGCTCGCTCTCTCCGCCTTCGTGCTCCAAAGCGTATCTCCTTGTTGCTTATTGATGTTTAACTAGTTTATGCAATGTAAAAAGACAACTTCAAACCTTCAGATATGATCTGACATCCTATGTGAACGCAGGAAGTAAGTGCACATAGTAATATCCCATGCCATTTAGTAAGTACCTCACCAGCTGTACAGATGAATGGATATATATATATATTCCATGCACTCAGAAGGAATTAGAATTTTTAAGATATGTTTCACGGCTTATTTGCAGGCAAACTAGAAGACAAGGACAAAGAAAAATGCATATTGCAGTACACAATTGAGCAAATACCACGGAGATATTACTTATGGTGAATACATAATCGATTAAAAAATAGCATAGGTTGCACTGGAGGCGCAATGCTAAAGAGACTGCGAAGCTGATGGGCACCTGGCTAGCCCTGGCTTTGGGCTAGGCTAAGCACAACCAAGTCATCCCTAGCACTTCCCTGAATTTATTGATTATTGTTCGCTTATCGATTAGCTATTGATTGGCTATCGATTGGCTATCGCAAGGTATTGGCGTTGTATTTGAGCTAGGCTAACACTGCCAAGTCGTCCCTAGCATTTCCCGGAATTAATTGATTATTTATCGATTATTGATTAGCTGTTGATTGGCTGTCAATCGCATATTGGTGACTGACTAAGCTTAAGCAGTCCCAACCATGCTTAGCTAGACTTAGCCAGGCTCAGCTTCGCTAGTTCACAGTGGTATGTGCCATTGCGCTTGAACCCTTTCTTCACTGCCGCCAGGATCGGCCCACATTTTTGGATTCACAGACACATTGCGCCGGGCTTAAACAGCTCCGCTGTTAAAAGTTTAGAGCCCTTCCGCTGTCGAGAAAATGGGGGTAAGTGAAGCTTGTGGCAAGACAACGCTGTCGAAGGCGTTCCACTTCATTTTCCTTAACCGGTTTTCCCTGTCTCAGGCCAAACATCGGCGGCTCTTCGCTGACGTTTGGCCTCAACATCGCGCTCCCGCCACTCGGGGTCCGCGGCTTTCACTGATGTTGCGCCTGGGCTTCGGAAGCCCTCACGCTAAAATCGGCAAGTCGACGACGAGGCCTTTCCCGAGCACGTTTGTGGCGCCGTTGCTCAAACGCAGCCTGCTCCTCGGCGGCATGCACCACGCGGAGCCTTCCTATCCAGGCGGCGAAACTGATCTGAGGCGAAGCAAGCCCGGCGGAGTGCGCTCCAACCCCCTTTCCTTCCCTTTACCTCCCAGCGACACACCAATGGACCCTGATTGGGCGCGCGCGTCACGTGATACGGCGCCGGTGCAGCTTTCTCCACATCTGCTCTTTCTTCCTTCCTTCCTTCCTTTCGTTCTTTCTTATCCCTGGCTCGTACTCACATATCCAATGCGGGTATGCGCCACACGTGATTTTATTATCGTTAATCGGGACGTAACTAACGAGCATGGGATGCTATTGATCTCATGGCCTATCAGTAATGTTAGTCATATACACATTCGTACCCTTCCATGCCAATTTTGGTATACACCAAGTGAACGAGACGCGAGTTTGTGACAGGTAGGGTTTTAGCGTTACACCACCACCGCCGACACGCAGACTGTGCTGGTTGCATTTCTTGCATTAATTGTAACGTCTGTACTACGTGGCCAACACTGCGTGTGGTTGGCAGATGGAACGCAGGTGATCAGTGGTGTTCATGGGGATCAATCAATATCAATTGTCAGTTCGTTGTGCGCCGGTGACATTGAGTCAGCTGGATGAACTTAGATGGGGCTAATGTGACCGTTTTATGCGGTCATCAAACCGATAAATTTGACGCACTTGACCAAATGTTGTCCTAAATGAAAAAAAAATAATGGGTTTACAGATCCAACAGCCAATCTGCAAAAGTCTACAGTTAGTGCTTTAAAGAATTACTGGATGCTCCAGGTATTGCGGATAATTACTAGAGCAATGTAACGTGTTCTACATGAATTAAATATACGGGAATATTCCTGGGTCACTGCTTAAGCTTTCTGCGAAGGGCGCGTAAAGTAATTGTGATCTTGTTACAGCTTCTGATGTAACCCGATGCATATTGTATTACAGAATGCGCTTACTTGTACTAGATACGAACTGCAAGTGACTGCTATCCGACTTAATTTTTACTTGAGTTTTCGCAACTCGTCACTGCAAATTCATGTCTGCGAATCAAATGTGCTGTGATGCACAATTTAAAAACTTAGACTTTCTCGAAACTATGCACTCTCTTGTTTAGTCTTTTCATTTTCACTTCCTTGCATATCTGTCTTTGAGGCCACCTAACTTGGATACCTATCCTTTGGCTAAGCGGAAAGGGGTAGCCAACATGATCAACGATGCAGACCTTTGATGCACCTAAATTTAATAAAGTATCTCGTAAATATCCTCAGAGAATAACTGCGCATTGAAGTATAAAAGAATAAACGAATGTCTGATAATAAACGGGCAATGCGACACCAAGGAGAGATGAGAAGCTAAGCGACATGAGTACATTTCGCTTGAAACCCACAAAAAAGCTTACTGTTGGCCCCAGTGATGGATTTTCCATCATAGCAAGTCTTCGAGTTTGTCTTGAAAGTCTGCTCGCCTGACTAGGTGAGCGCTTATCGATTGCAAACCGATTATGTTGCGTTTTAGAACACCTAAGTACTGAATGTGCCCACATTTGCCCTTTCTTATAAAAAGTGTAAAATATCAACAAGTAAGAGTGTGTCATTGTCAGGAGTGTTGGGCGTGCAATTTAAAAAGGAAGGTTACGCACTGATTCTCTTTAAACGCTGAAATATTTTGTGCTAGAACGTCAAGTACCATGATTTCATTTTATTTTGTGAGCACAAATAATTTGCTTCTCTTGAGGGCACCCATCTGAATAAACCTGCCACTCTTTAATATGTCACATGAGTAGGCTTTTGTTGCTAGCATAGTTACTGCGAGTGCAAATTTTATGGCCTTCCAATTTAAGCCATACTGTTGCAGCTAGTTTTCTGCCGCTACTCGTGCCAACGTGTTTAATTAAAAGAGAAATATACACTGGGTTTAGTTTTCCCATGTGATATAAGCCTATATTTCGTTCTGTTCAGTGCGATTTCTGGCTTGTGGGTCAGAGCCCTCTCTCGAAGGTTTTTCACCTCACCAATCGATACATTTATATTTTTTGACTGTCATTGCGGTGCCGATTAAGTGCCAGCGATGCCGGAGTGTCGTAAACTAACTCGGAGCGCTAAAAGATAAAGTGAACGAATACCTCCTCCTCCCAATCCTGGCACGCGATAACCACTCATTCAATGCGAATCTATCATTCGCAAGCAGAACCGCCCTCTGTGCTATTCACCATAATGACGCTGCGTATTGCAGCACCCAGTGCAGTGCTTTCAAGTGAGAACCAACCGGCTGGAGTATGATCGAAAGCCTTTGAGAAAGGTTATTCATCGCGCACGTGGCACCGAACTGCGGGGTATAGGTTCTCGTCGCACGCATTCGATAGCACACGGGAGATGGATGGTTGAAAGACTCGGTTCAGTAGTCAGTGTGCCCTTGATGTCGTTGACCGAAGGTAGGGAGGAGCTGTCGTTGGTGCGGCTATGTGAAGCGCGTAGTTTAAGAATAAGGTAGATCTAGAATGCCTCAGCGGTTTCTCAGAGGCTTTTTTCTTTGCATTGTTTTTTTTTCATTTTTACTTAGTGGTTATGGAAACCGACGAAGTTGTCGCACAACCTGCGCCAACCATTGCGATTCAGTTTATAGGGTATACACTATTTACCGTACAACAATAAAGGAGTACTAACCCTGCACGGGAATGATGTCGCAAGCTATCTTGCTTGTGAAACATTATTATTATTATTATTATTATTATTATTATTATTATTATTATTATTATTATTATTATCATCATCATCATCGTCATCATCATAATTATTGCACAGTCTTTTTTAATGTATGCTTGCGCCAGCGCTTAAACTTTAAGGTTGTTCCTGGGCACGGCAAACAAATAATTATTATTATCAGCTGAAACCAGAAAGGTGGTGGCGTCCTTATCGCTGTTGATAGCGCGATAGAATGTGGCTCTCACTCGGACCTTGAGAGAAATCATGAGGCTCTTTGGATATACATGCGCTGTTCAGGTGGTGAACGGCTGTTGCTTGGTAGATTCTATGTGGCACCCAACGTAACTCCTGCTGCATTTGGTCTTAGCCTGACATCGAGTGGAGCCGCTATAATTTCGCATTACCACAAAGCGTTAATTATTGAAGGTTTTATTGTACCCGTAATTTCATGATACTGTGTGCCAGAATTCTTTTTAAATTTCTTAATATTGCCACTCCTTGCTGGATTTTCTCTCTTTTAATTTCATGCAGCAGCTACACTTCACTTTTAACAGCGGTGGCAACGTTCCATATTTTTTCTCTTACGTGTCTTGGTAGTGCTTCTGTCATGCGTAGCAACGTTTATCTGTTTGCGCCAGGCAAGTTTCACCCCCATTTGAATGTTTCTTTAACTCTGGCAGCACAGAAACACAACATCCGTCCCGATATCAACACGAAGTGCCAATTCAATTGTTCCCTTGGAGACTAGGTTGGCTTCTGCCAGTAACATTCAAACGCTTACTGGTTTATCGTAAATGGAAAACCTGATGTGGCAGAACAGATTAAACGGTTTACGAAAACAATTCAAGATGGCATGCGCATATGTATGCCTATAAAACGCTCAAACAGTCAAAGTTGCCTGATTGCAATTTCAAAGAACTGAAAATGGCAATGAACCTGATAAACCATGCACACAGAAAAGGGGGGCAAACAGGCCCGTGGAAACTTAAATTCAGGTGTTGTCGTTGTCTATGGAAGTTTTATTATAACAATGCTCACTAAAATCACATTGAACGTGTTGAAGCCAGCATGACACGCAGTTAAAAATAATTCTGGAACTATGTGCGCTCTTACTCTTCCAAAAAGAGTGCTGAATATGTATGACTTGTTAATGTAAATGGTGGTGTCTCGGACGCTGCCCATGCTATACCAGAACATTTCTGTTCTGTATTTAGTGTAAAAGATGCTACAACCTCAAGTAACCTTGCTTCTCCGTCTGGTACGGTCTGTCCGCTATCAGTCAATAACGACCTTGTTTTGAAGTGAATAAAGTGCCTCAAACTTTCTTGCGGCGCTGATGGTATCCTATCCGCACTGCTTAAGGCGTATGAAAACATACTCTTTCCTGTTCTCAAAGGCATTTTCAACAGTTCCTTAAAGTCTAGTACGTTTTCAGCTGGCGCTTGAAAAGTATCATAGGTTGTGTCCGTACACAAAACATGTGCTAGAAGTGCAGTTACTAACTTCCTGCTTTTATCTATCCTCTGCGATGAGTCGAAAGTGTTTGAAACTATTGCATTCCCTGCTTTCTGTTAGTCCAAATAACATTTTAATGGATCACCAGCATGGCTTTGTGTTAGTGTGCTCCACAACAACGAACTTGGTCTCATTTATGACCCCTGCTTCCAGTGTGGTATATAGTAGGGCCCAATTAGACGCTCTTTACTTTGAATTGAGTAAAACATTTGATGTTGTTTGATTTGAGCTTCTCACAACAAAGCTCACGAAAATGAAGATAACTTCTTCTATCACTGCCCTTGGATCTAATTACCTAAGCAATAGATCGTGCTCCCTTGGCATGAATGGACAAAGCTCTGTTTGCTGTCAGCTGATAAGCGGACTTTCTCGAGGATCCGTTCTTGGCCCTTTCTCTTCCTATTGTTCACATATGACGTTCCGTCCGCAATTAAGCCCTCTTCATTCTTTCTATACGCTGACGACGTCGACCTATTTGAGACTGTCGCCAGTGTTCGAGACTGCATTTAACTGCAAAAATATTTTTTTCGCTCCCAAACCTGAGCACAAACCCCAAATAGGCAAATATAAAATACTTCCAAAACTATAGTATTAAGTTATACGCAGAAGACACACCATGGGCAATTTGCGTACAATCTTCTTGATGATCCAGTGCCGAGGGTCAGTGAAATGAAATATCTTGGTGTGTACTTCGACAGAACGCTAAGCTTCGCTTGACACGCTAAATATGTGCAGCAACGTGCCCTTCGCGCTATTGGTATTGTTAGTCGTATATTCCATGACTTCCACTCTCTGTTGCCTTTCTGAAGTTGTATTCTACTGTGGGCCTTCCACTACTAGAGTATGCCGCTGTAGTTTGAGGCGGAACGTACAAATTTAATTCTGAGCTCACTGAACGTGTCCCGAATAAATTGATATCTATAAATGACATCGTCAAATCTACCTCAACTAACACCTCTAAAATTAAGACCCAAGGAATCAGACCTTCTTTTCCTCTATAAGGTGGTCCATGGCATTTTACACTGTCCAAAGGTTCTTGATCATGTGCAAATTTTTGTGAGGCACAAGTTTTCTAGGTAGCATTCCGCGTTTTCTGCGCAGCCTTGCTGCACTAGAGACTGTCCGATGGATTGACCAAAAAAAAATACGTAATGAGTATGCTGAATGTATTAACATATTTCATAGTTAAAATCCTGTATTTCGTGTCTATGTAGATAATCATATTGTATGATTACCTCTCTTTTACGGCGCCTCCTCACTTTGTTTCCCTATTTGTTTCTCTATCTCAGATTTTTAAATGCAAAGCATTTTTTGGCGAACATTTGCTACTTTGACAGTATCTATCTGTCTAGCCACCTACGTCTTTATGCTCTAATGGTCATTTCGTTACCTTGGTATATGCACCAAAGTTATAAGTAATAGGTCATGATGTAAATGTCATGGCATGCGTGTCATGTAGGTCATGTCAAGGACCCGGAAAAAATATTAGCACTCAAAAATCACTGGAATGGGTTCGGACGTGGGTGCTAAGTGAAGGAAACACTAAAGGATGGTGGTAGAACTCATAGTCGTGACCATGGCTCAGCAAAAATGTCAATGACTCAGCGAAAAAATAATAGCTGAAAAACCAAGGTTCGTACGTGGGCACTAAGTGAAGGAAACACTAAAGGATGGTGGTATTAGTCGTAGTCATGAGCATGACTCAGCAAAAACGTCAATGAGTGAGCGAAAAAAGATTAACACTCAAGAACCCCTGAACCGGGTTCTGACGTGGGTACTAAGTGAAGGCAACACTAAAGGATGATGGTAGAAGCCGTAGTCATGATCATGACTCAGCAAAAATGACAATGACTCAGAGAAAAAAGATTAACACTCAAAAACCAATGGAATGAGTTCGGATGTGGTACTAAGTGAAGGAAAAGGTTAATGGTTGATGGTCGAAGTCATAGTCATGAGCATGACTCCCACTGAACACAAGACGTTTTGTAGCCGTCTTGGACCAGCCAAAATGAACTAGAACGTCTACAACTATTCAAGACGGCTACAAGACGTCTTTATATGTACGTTATGAAGACGTCTTGCGAAGGATGGCTTGAAGGCGTCTTGTTAAGTTGTTTTAAGCTATCATCTTGCTAAGACGGCTAGAAAACGTTTTGTAAAAACGTCTGGAAGATATCTGTGCGGATCCTTATCCAGATATATGTATAAAATATGCATTTCAGTTCTTTCCGCAGCTTTATACGGTTGTTAGATATCTAGCACCCATACTGGTCACACAGCCGGTACTTAAAAACGTGCACATGCACTGCCTTTCTTTTGGTCTGTCATTTTACCATCCTGTAAGGTGTACATTTACATTAGCTGCACATGTGTCGTTGCACTGTAGGTCCAGTCGTAGCGTCTATACGTATTTCATGAAGAAAAAAAAACATGATGCAAACGTAAAAAAAATATGCTAGATTCAAGGCAGCATACATGCAAGACCCAAGGCCTTTAACCACGTTAATTGAGAAAACAGAAAAAGTGAAAAATAAATCCAACGGTTGTACGTGCCTAAACTATCAAGCATACCGTAGGTGGAGACTCCGGATTAATTCTGACCACCTGGGATCTTTAAGATACACATCAATCTAAGTACACGATCGTTGTTGGGTTTCGATCCTATCGTACCCGCGATCTCGAGCTCAGGAGCGCGATGCTATAGCCACTTAGCTACCGTGGCGGGTAACGGAAAACGTGTGCCTACGCTGAGCAGCTACGCAAATTTAGTGTGAGCGTTAATTTCAGATAGATGAATAGGTGA
Organism: Dermacentor silvarum; assembly: GCF_013339745.2. Taxonomy (NCBI): domain Eukaryota; kingdom Metazoa; phylum Arthropoda; class Arachnida; order Ixodida; family Ixodidae; genus Dermacentor; species Dermacentor silvarum. The sequence goes on along the minus strand of NW_023607019.1, from coordinate 11,243 downwards.
GTCCGATTATATATTTTTGTGGCAGAAGATCGCTCGAGTTATTACCTGCGCGGTTTTCTGCAGGCGGTCGCAATCGGCGTTTTTCGCACGATGCTAGTTCAACCTCCACGCCAGCGCGTTATTTGACAGTTTTTCGCTCCTACCGAAATCTGCACATTGAGCTGCATCACAATTCCGCTGTCAGCTGTTCAATCATGTAGTAAAAACTATAGTATCGCAAGTTCATCAATTCCTTATAACGCTTTTCACCGTCGTGTACTCCGAAGTTGTGAGACTGAATCGTTCATTTCATCGCTCTTTCAAATTAAATACCTATATACGCTCAAAAGCTATAGCTAAAATTGGCGGTATAAATAATTATGTGTACTTTGGGGGGAGAGCAGTATAGCATGGCATTTCACCTAGACGTGTTTCTTTTGCCCAATTATTTGCAACCACAGCACGGCGATTTTAGAAGTGCACCACATATTATAGTAAGCGTTCCTGGAATTTTAATACTGCAAAGTTTATTTGCGACCTCTTTGAAATGTTTTGAATGACCCTACTTTGTATATTTACTTGGAATATTTGTCACATACATAGAAGCGCTAAGTTAACCAATTGGTAACAATATGTAACAAGACCGATATTGCAGTTACCAGGCCCGAGCACGGTTGGTCCGCAGCTCATGATCAGTGCAGCCATATACAGCCGATGCGTGGCGGGGGTATTATGCAAGCGTCTACCAAGATCGGAGCGCTTAAAGCGGGCAAGCTGGCTTTAGCAATAAGTTTGCAGTCCACGTGTACTTATCACAACGCTTACAAGGACATTGCAAAAAAGGCACATTCGATAATTAGCGGTATCTTTCAGAGCCGCGTATACTGCATCTATTTTGTCTGCTTTGGACGTGTTATTAGGTGCACATTACAAAATTGCGATATCGTTTAGTATTGCTATGTCGCAGAGTTGTAAACGTGATGCTTTCCAATTTTCGAGACTCTTTCGAAAGACAGCGCCGACATTAAATCAACATCTGCTTCCAGCCCATACATTATTTTACATTTTATTTTAAATGCTAGAAACGTCATCGAAATCGGTGTAGCGATTGCCGAGAATGTCGATTTCACCATTCCTAAGTATCCGGAGCTAACGCTGCAAGCATTCCGCATTTCAGTGCGAGCGCTCTGCTCGAGCGCGTTTCCGGAGTTTCCTTTCTCCGTGCAAACGAAAGGCTAACGGCGCCGCGACTGGCAGACATGGAAGGAGGAAGAGATTGGAATTTTCTACCTCCCCCATGCCCGGCGGCCCTGGCTGCATAGCGCCTCTTCCTCTTCACAACCACTCTCTCTCGGCGCCTCCAACTATCACGTGACGAAAGCCGTGAGCGAGGGCGTTGGTTTGGTCGCGTGAGCTCAACCTCCTTTTGCCGTTCTCTCTTGCGACCGTCCTTTCAATCTTTTCCGTTTCACATTTTTTCACGGCGGGAAGCGGCGCCGGTTGTTCGGGCAAGTCGGTTCGCGCCTGTTTTCGACTTTGAAAACTGGCCGAGCGTGCCGCATTTGTGTGGCATTTTGTGTCTTCGATGCGTTAACCAAGGACCCTTGCTGACCCTCGGAGTACGCGGCGTCGCTTCTTTGACTCGGAAAGCGGATCCTGCCTCGTCGATACGGAAAAAAAAAAAAAAAAAAGTGAGTACCGCACGAAAGTGCCTTATTTCTGAGAATTGTTACCCCCAAATGCCCTTTGTATGGGCATGTCACGTTTGCGCGACGCGCTCGAAAAGTATACTGTGAGCTTGCCGCCGTCTTAAATTAAGCGTTGATACATGTTTGTCACAGATAAAATAATGCTTGCTTTTTCCACATTGTGAATAACTATTTTATGACGCGTTTTCGTGTTTTTCTCGATGATCCTTATAACGTGCGAGATGTAGCGCTGCACTGACAAATTTAATTCCTAATTATATTGCAGTCATCCATAGTCCGTGGAATGCGTTCGGGACAGTTAGTGACCCTGTGGGGGTGAAATGCTAAAACACCCGTGTACTTAGATTTAGGTACGCGCTAAGGAATCCCAGGTGGTCCAAATTATTCCGGAATCCCTCACTTTGGCGTGCCTCATAATGCAGATAGTGGTTTTGGCGCGTATAAGCCCCATAATTTTTGAACGTTAAGGAGAGTTAATTACTCTTGACAGGCTTATCACAGCTGCTGCTGTACGCATGCCGAAACTTTAGGGCTTCAACTAGTGTCGCTCGTTTGGCGATACAGAACTACGCTGCTTGCTCTTCCAGTGGCCCACCATTCCCGCATTAATATTGTTGGCGATCACGAACGCGATCAGGAAAACTTGCGTAGCCGACATGATTTGTTTGGCATGTTTATTGTTATTCAATTCCTGGTTGACGCGGTAGCGTCGTTCAAAAATATTTTGCCTCGAATCTTGATCCCCATTGTTCTCGCGTAAAATCGCGCGCTTGCTGTTGCGTGTTACTGCGCTTATTTGCAACGTGTTGTGTTTCAACTCGCATTGTACTGGTTGCGTGTGACTCACCTGTTTTATTCTTTTCATTTGCGTTTAGTGACGGTGATGTAACTGTGTACTGCGCATTTGGTCGAGCTACACTCACCCACGCTTCGAATCAATTGATTGCTGGTAGGCATTTCTAAAATATTGCGATCTTTGTGGGTGCCTGCTCATGGATGGAGACTCGGGAACACGCCGCTTTGCGCATAATTTTCTTTCGCGCTATCAATTTAACCCATAAATTGTGCATGGCTTAAATTCGCATCGGCGTTCCTACCGCAAGTCATAATCTGAATATGCTAAATCTCGCGGGCTGAAAACGAAACGTTAGGTGAACTCGTAACTAAAATTCATGAAAATCTGGGGCTTTACATGCCGGAAGCTTGATATGATTATGAAGCACGCCTTAGTAGGGGACTTCGGATGAGTTTTTACCACCTGTGGCTCTCTAGCGTGCACCCAATGCACAGCACACGTACATTTTTGCATTTCGCCCCATTCTAATGCGGCCGCCGCAGACGGGATTTGCGCACCTTCAGCATGCCCCATATCTTGTTTCCTTGTTTGTTTCTCTGGTTAAAGAAATATCGCCAGGCCATCTACGCGTTTCCACGCTGTTGTGTTCTTCTTTCGGGAGTTTTACGAGCCAAAACCATTTAGCCGACTAAGCCACCGCGGCGGGTCACGCTGTTGTGAATTGTTGCTTTGTTTGTTGTTTACCCGTTATTTTATCAGAGCTTTATGGGATCGCTGAACGCACTTCTCTGGAAGGGAAGGGAAATTGAAATTTTAGTGTTGTTACGAACGTTTAGCATAGCGCTATATATCGCTTTATACCGTTGCCGCGACGTTCTCAGGCACAAGTCTGGTTGGCGCATGCTCGCTAAGCTGCGCCAGTTGTACGCGTGGCGTGCTTTTTAGGCAATGCAAGCAAACCAACCGGTAGCTGGTGGATACGGTAGCGGCAATACTAGAACGGCATATGGTAAATGCTTGTTCATTTAATGTTCCAGTGGGAACCCGTGAGGTAACTGGATAATTAAATAAATTGAGGTATATGTACCTACTCGCCCGTAGCGTCAACCGTTGAGCAAAATCAGACACTTGCAGCGTTCTGTCAGCAAGCTGAAGCGCTGGAAAACAGAACGATGCATGAGAGAGTGGTTTCCTGTGATCCACATAACGATGAGCTTGTGTTATCGCAAGACTAATTATTTGCAACGCTGAAAAGGTCATTTCTTATTCCTCTTGTGCCCTAGACATGCGGAAATATAGTCTACAAGTCAGGCCGCCTTATTGTTCCAGAGCGGATTATGTGTCCATATACGTGGTGTCTTTTTTTTAGCTGTACCATTTTTTTTAAATTGCCTGTGGCAGATAGCACAATTATAAATCTTGATCAAAATTACTCGATAAGGCGGCCATTACGTTACGAGAAACCAATATGCTTTCCGAATAATTTACTTAATTGCGCTAATAAACAAACTACTTTGCAGCACATATTTTAATCGACGAATTGTAGCTAGTGGGTATGCAATGCATATCGACTTAGACCGAGATTTGAGGACTACGCTAGTTTCAATATGATAATTTTGAATGTGTCCACCTAAATGCATTGGCGTTCCAGTTAGTGTGTGCTTCGATGTATGAAACAGTGTTTTCTCAAAAATTAAGGTAAAAAACTGCATTTTTACTGCAAGTTTGATACCGCATATCTCGAAACCGCTGCCATCCTCAGAATTTGTTCCAAGTCGATATGCCTGGCATAATCACTAGCTACAATTAAAATATGTGCAGTGAGGTAATTAATAAAGTTAATTAGTGTAACTGTAAATTGTGCAATTAAACGTTTTGATTTTTCGTAGAATAGGCCACCTCATCGAGTAATTTAGAACAATTTGGACAGCACAATTGTGCTGTTTGCCACATGTTCTTAAAATTGTAGAATGTCAACCATGTAGAATGACAACATACCGTATGTTCTCATTCTACAAGGCTTTTTTTTTTTAGACTGAACCAAATTAAAAAAAAAAAACATTGCATGTGGCAGATAGCACTTGGGCAAGCGCAATGGTCCATGTCATATCACATGCTTCAAACCATTTCGTTATTAAGCTGCTTGCTGTGTAACAAAGAGAGAGAGAAAAAGAATTATTCTTTATTGAGATGCTGGAGATGTTAGCCTGGCTATTCGCCTGACATGCTCTTCCAGGCGCCTAATAACGTAATGGTTTGAAGTAGTGATATGACTAGCCCATGGCGCTTGTCATGTAATTGTCATTTTAATTGAGTATGCTGTTACCGGTAAGCTGAACCAACCGCTGAGTAGGTTGAGCTTACCACTGAGGCGAGGATGACAGAAGGTGAATACGTCATTATGGCCTCAGTAATGACAGAACAAGATGTTGGCCTTCAGAATAACACACGGATGTAATGTCCTATCGTTTGCGCCTTTAAATAAATAAATTCTAAGTGTGACCTGTATGTGTGGCATATGTATTTTTGTGTCCTCATTAACTGATAGTTTGGACCGAAATTTTTTTATGCTGCTTCACTTGGTTCTTGACAAATCTATCTTTCCTAATTTAAACCACAAGAATGATTAATACGTAGAATTTTGCCGTCTTCAGTTTTTCTGCTCACATTGACTTCCATACTTCGCAACAGCTAGGATAATAAATTCAAATTCAGTGCTGCATCTGGCTAATGCTTTCTCTTGGTTCTGGAGTTCATGTTACAAGAAAAAAAAACAAAAAAAAAACAGAGGACGCCGATCAAAAAGTGGTAATAAGAATTGGACGCACGGAAGCCTTGTTCACAACACGAACTGCTCGAAACGACGACATTCTGCGTATGCAGGCGGGATATTGCCATCGTTGCGATACAGCGTTTTTCTGTAGTTTTTTTTTTTTTTTGTAGTCTGGATAGCAAGGGATTCCAGAAACTCCCTTCAAATCCACTTTCCTTAGCAATGATAGAAGCCTTGACTCGTCGGTGGCATATTCAGCCTGCCACGTGCTCCGCAAGTGCAATTCAAACGACATTGTTTCTTCACTTCTGATTCATTTCTAATTGATATCTTTGACATAGATTTCATGCTTCAAGCACTTTCAGAATGACTGCTTTCGCTGATGTAAAGATAGTCGTGATTCGCGCAGGCTGTTCTGTATACAATGCTTGGAACATATCTTCTGAATCTTCACATCTGCCTGTTCATGCTGCAACTATAGTGGGCCTAAACGTGGGACATTGACTTCATAGGGTTTCAGAACAATTGCGATGGCCTTGCTCACTCAAGGGACATAGGCGAGGGTCGTGCGAGCTCGAGGGCGCGTGTGACCGGCAATGTGGCAGGCCTCAACGATATTTCGTCGAACGAATGAACATTTCCGGTTATGCGCACTCGGACGTAATCTCTGCAAGTCGTTGTCAGAAATCTGGTCGCCAGGATTAAAGCAAAAATTTTACAGCGATCCCGGCAAATTTGCTCTAAATCAGGACGCTCAGGGCAGTGGCGTATCAGGTGGGTGTGGGTGACCGGGCTTCCGCCCCCCCCCCCCTCTCCAAATATGGCTTTTTTTTTTTTTTTTTTTTTTTTTTTACGGTCTGCGCCCTGCTCCCTTTTGTGCCTGGCACGTCGCCTATTAAGAAAGGCGCGTACCCTTCGAACGTGCGGCTATTATGGGCATTCGCGTCTCAACGCTTCTCCGACGCCTGGGAACTTAAAAGAACGAAGCACCGCAGTCAGGACGATCGCGATGCATTAGCTCCCCCACCCCCACCCTCGAAAAAAAAATATCCGGGCTAAGCGCCTGGCTCAAATTACGTCGCGAACATTCTGAGTGCGGTTACCCCGGAAGTGTTTCATTCGTTGCGTATAACATCGTTCAAGTTGACCAGTGACCTCGCTTGGCCGCGCGTCCTTGAGTCGACGCTGCCATTCAACATGTCCCCAAAAGGAGGCCTTGTCACGTGTTCTGAAAACCTGTGACGCGCGGCGCATATATGTTCCTGCCTGCACGTTTCATCATGAACTGGTACATGTGGACACGGTGTAGAATTGTTTTTCGGCGCAAACTGCTACTACGTTTAAATCAACAAAAGATGCAATTTCAAAAAAGGGCTTGCAGCATGTGTATGATTTGAAAACGAAAAATGTCGCTTGCGACGTAGTTGCGGAGGACGTGGCAGCCTCCAACCTGGCACTGGCCTTCTTGGACAAGGCTGTTGTTATCGCCAAGAATCCGGATTTCACGGTATATCTCGGGGGCTTGCTACCGAGGCTACAGATAAGGCCGAATCGCAGCGATGGCATTATTGCATCTGCGTACGGAAGATACCTAGGTCGGATTTCTAACAGTTACTGTTTGCGAACAAGGCTGCGGTATAACTGAGTGGGAAGTCTTCAGTCATATGCAATAAAATATTTTTATAGCGAAGTTGAAGGAGGAGCCAAAATTACGTCACTATATTCATTACTGCCGTTCACTGCAATATATGCGCAATGTCGCGCACAAGTTTGAACTTGTACAGAAGAAAACGGCTTTTCGGCCAGCAGAAGTACTACATGGCCACGTGCTCGCTGAACTTCTAATAAAACAGCAAAGGAAACTTCGGCGTCCTTAACACACCACTTAGCATCTGTCACGATTGCCTTTACGATAGCTGCCTTCTGTTTCAATGTGATGATCTTTCGTTACCGCTTTTAGTTGGGTCGTCTCTAGCATCGCGAAACCGGCGAAACGGCGACGCGGTTGAATAGGTTGCACGCTGCGACACCAACAATGTTCGTCGTGTGCGAGCAGCACGTGGTACACACAGGGAGGCGTGGCCTCTGAAATTGCACCGGCGCAATCTCCGAGGCCACGCCTATAGCTACACTAACTAGTCTGCGCGGTGCCGCAGTGAGAGGAATTGCAATGGCGATCTAGAGTCTGCTTATGCGCAACTACGCGTAGTGGTGACAAGGACCAGTGTTCGAGGGTGGATTCAACGCAAATACATAAACGTTTTAAACACCGGCAACGAATGTGTGCTCTACCCTGCGGAAAGCAGAAGCGAGCCTGCAAGGGTCGGACATTTCTTTTTTCGGGGAAAACTGAAGTTTGGTGTATCTATTGGCAGGATAAGCTTACTTCGTTGAAACGAGGTTATAAAAACATGGATATCCTCGGAGATTTCAGCGGGAATGTCATTCATTTTGTTGTATACAATAATTTGTTATATCCCGTTTCGTTATAACGAAGTTTCACTGTAACATAATTGTTAATCTTTTGTCTAACCTTCTAATTGCAGGTAATCTGAGGTCGAGCATCATTGGAACACGCTGAATTTTCTGTGGGTGCATCAGCCTGTGGAAATGTCTAAGCCAGTTCCCTGAATCGTGAAGTGTCCAATTTGTTATAACAGCCAGCCACAACGCAAAACTCTAGGAGGTGCATTAGAAACATTTTGCTTATGTGGTGGCGTGTTACTGATTTATTAAAAATTCTTTGAAACCTTTGACCACTTTAGCGCTTCATTTGTGTGAACAATCATGCTTTATATTAAGCGTACGTGGCTTTGACACGTGTTTATCGCTTTTGTGGCTCTGCCAATATTTGAGTGTTGCTATGGTGGGTTGTAAGAAATGGGCCATAGGGATTGGTGCTGTCGGTAAAGCCAACCTTTTTTTCAATATTGCGAGGAATACGAACATCCTCATTGATTTCTCTATGTGGCAGATAAGAGGGAGACACTCAATTCCTTTATAATTAATGCTATAATGGAAGGGTGTTTTCTGTATCTAAATTCTTGTGCGTGCCAAACATCCATGCAAGGAAACATTCTGTATTAGTGTTGCAGGAGGCTTTGATATTATTCCATCTGCAAATCTAGATCAGTGTTGGCAAGGTAAGTAAAATGATATTGGGTCTTCCTGGACGTAATGGGCAGTGTATGCTGTTTCTAGCCAGATCACTGAAGGTAGGCAACATTTTGTTGGATAGTTGACATCGGAAGGAGACAGACCATCTGGATTGCAATATGACCTCATTTTAGCTTCTGGAGACTATTTAAAATGTCATATTTGTGCTAGTGCTTCCCCTCCCCTAGCTGACGATAGATCAGGTGTTGAACTAAAGTTTAGAGAGGTCAAGTCCGTTGTACTCTATTTAGTGTATATATTCGTACCATGTTTATTGCTTATTTGTTTCTTCACTTTTTTTTCCTCAAAGTGAAGATTTCGTAACTTTATGGAATACATTCTCTGTTGAAATAACCTACGTCGTGTTCAGATTTCACATCCTCTCCACTTTAGATCTAAGTATATTTCCACTGTCACTATCTTTTGTAAATACTATAAATACTGTGAAACAATGTTTAGGGCTTAGCTAGATACGAGCGACTAGAAAATGTCATGCCTTAGTTGACCAGTAGATGTTTAAAGCATTTAAAAAGTTTTTAAGACATCCTCAAAACGTCCAGGAGAACGTTTTGTAGCCGTTTTCAAAACGTTCCCAAGATGTCTTGCAAGACGTCTTCTAGCCGTCTTAGAGACGTCTACAAGACGTCTTGTAAAACGTCTGATATCCCAAATTTGGCGGTGCATTAGACGGTCTTAGAGACGGCTACAAGACGTTTTAAGACGTCCGACAAAATCTTGGTAAGATGTCTTGAAGAAGTATTTAATATCTTGCCAAAACGTCTTCAAGACGTCTTGTAAACGTTTAAAATGGCTTTCAAGACGTCTTGCTTATCTTGTCAAGACGTCTTGAAGACGGCTTCTAGACCAATGTGTGTTCAGTGGGCTCTCTGATTATTTTCTGCCTAATCGCTCGCGGGTGTGCTCGGTTCCGATAGATTTGTTTTTGCTGCGCACAAGGCTTGCAACGTAGCTGTTTTGTACATTGTAACACCTTGTAGCAAATATATATTACAGCTAGTAACTCGCTTACTCTTGTGGACCATCACGAAATATTCAACTTCGACCATTCGTGCGCCATAAGTGTAGTCCGTCATTTATTGTGCGTATACAGTGCGCATATATTCAAGTGTGCGCCCATTCACTTATTCTTGATACGTCAGCGATAGAGCGGCCGTAAGTTTTCCTGCCATTTAGGAGAGATGTGTATAGATAACGTGCGCGAAACTTACCATGACAGGAAGCGGCGCTACTCCCTTTGTCATTGTTTAACGAGTGGTACTCAATCTAACGAGTGGTACTCAAACGAAAGGATGAAGCCCTTTCTTTGAAGGTTAGCGATACAAGGCTGGTGGATGAGCAAATTTCTGTATCCTCTAGGAAAGCCGTACATCACGAAGTGCCGGTAACCCGTTCGGACAGTTGCAGCAGCGGTCCGCGAACTTGGTCTCACAGATTCATTCTATTCCTTAAGATGCCAGTGACTATTTTTGCAGCCAACTATTGCACACGTCTTCAATCCACATGATTCGAGCACAGTGTGTTAGCGAAAACTCAGTTGCATTTCTGATAACTGATGGCACAGAAGCAAGGTAAAAGCTGTAAGGGTTTCGTATTCGTGCGCGGTCGCTGAGGAGAGGTATGGCGCGCCGCCGTGAGCGCCATCTCGTTTCTGCAAAACAAACTGCTCCGCGAAAAGGGTCAATACACTCACGCTTGCAGAACGTGCATTTATGGGAACGATACGGTTGCATTGCACTCGTGATTGCAACACAAATTCCTTTGGGAGAGCGAAAGAGAAAATGAGTGCGAGAGAGAGACAGAGAAAGGAAGAAAAAGAAGGAGAGAGAAAGAAACAGAAAAGAGAGATAGAGAAAAAGAAAAAGAAAAGAAACAAAGAAAGAATTAGAGATAACCTATAGCTACAACCAAGAGACGCAATCAATCAACCAGTTTCGCTGTGTCTTGAGCTTTGCGCGGCCTAGTGCAAGCTTTCGCCTTTCTAAACCAATGATGGCCCAAAACACAACTGCCAACAACACTCGAGAGCGGTGCAAATGCTATGAGCACGCGTTATTAACAAAATATTTTCAGAGCTCCAAATTAATTACAGCGAAAATGCACCGATACGCATGCCTTTCGCCCGCCATTGCACATGGCCGTTCATTACCATAACTCGCGCGACTCGTCGCACCACAAAATATGGCGAAAAGTCTCTGCAATGGCTGCCCAACACAAAGTCACGCGCCGTCTAATTGACGTTTATGAAACGGCCCTTCCTATGACGCTCCTCACAGCATATTCTTTCAGCCAATCAGCAGCCTGACATGGCGGCTATCTTCTCACACCACCACATATTCGCGACATTACAGGTGCATTGCACAGGCTTCTGCACGCTTCCACTCACTATCTTTTTTAAGCGCTAACGTCGCAGTATAGCTGCCAAGGACCAGAAAAAGCTCTTAGTCAATCAAATTTGCAGCTCCCCGTCATGTTTTGTCATCTTGATGAAATCGCAAAATTGCATTTTGCAAAACTTCCGCTTCCTGGCAGAAATTTCCAAACACATGACCTCTCGGCAGCCAATCAGAGAGTTAACATGGCGGATAATGGCGGCCGTGCAGCCGCCATGCGTGTCGAGAATAGAGCCCTAAGTGTGTGCTCGGTGGTCTGGATTGTCAGGGAGTCAAGAAAAAGCCGAGAATTTCAGTTATTTTTGTTTTCCGTTGCCCTTGCGCTGTCCTAGTCTATTTCATGGCGAGTCGCTTCTGCGTGTTCGGCCAGAGCATTTGAAGATGGTTCTTCTTTTTTACGTCATACATGTGCTGGGGTT
>NW_023607018.1:0-100001 GCF_013339745.2 Dermacentor silvarum | reverse complement strand
CGAACCGCGCTTCCTCTTCTTTTGGAGTGACGCTGTTTTTCGGCCGCCTTATCTTTGCGGCGATGTGCTCAGCGCGGAGACGGCGGGGCTTTTGTGTCGCCGCGGCGGTGACGTGTGGCTATATAGCCTGTGGGTAGGCCCAGTGACATCATGGCTTAGCTGCGCCTCTGCGCAGCCGCGGCAACCACTCCGCACGGCCCGGTGATGTCGTGACTCGTCAAAGCTAAAGGGAAGCGATGCGGCGCGCGCGATGACGTCATGGCTCACACAGCTGTGGCGAGGCTCGGCGCGGTCGGCGCAGCTGGGACGAAGCGTTGCTAGGCGACGCATGGTGACGTCATCGCCAGGCGGAAGTTTTGCGGCGTACACTTCGACGGACCATTCTCGAGCCTTAACAGCTTCGCTATTTCACTGGGTTATTTGCCATTGCTTCGGACCCCTTCTGCACTACCTCCAGGATCGGCCCTCATTTCTGGTCTATGCTACGTGGCGGAACGAAGAGCTTAAACAGCTCCACTGTTAAAATTCATGACTACAACATTGCGCCCAAAATACTGGTATAACCAATTACATACTAAATCTGGACCTAAATTATGCAAGCTTCATGTCTTCCAGCTGCTTTGAAAATAACTTAGAAAGGACCAGAAATACTAAGCATTAGGAGTAATAAAAAAACTGTACACTGCAATTGCATAACCCTAGAGAAACTTAAGGCAATTAGTTATACTCAATTTAATTTTCAATTGTAAATAACGACAAAATTCCTAGGGAATATATTTAAGTGGGTAAGTCCTAAATGAATTATCAGTGCTGGGATTTGAAAGCTTACATTTTGTTTACCGTGATTGGTTCTTGGTCGTAGCACTTGACTTACTGGCCTGCGCACCAGATACAGATTTTTCGGTTGTAACTTGTAGATATCAAAAATTTATTGTGTTGATTACACTGTATCAACCTCCAACAATGTACCTGAGAGGCTTTAGGCTGTTAAATGTTTAATAAATATGATCTCTGCACTTAGGTGCTGTGGCCTATCTTGAAAATCTTCATAAAAATGCGAGCGATCTTTTTTGTTGTGCAATCTGTTCCTTGTAGTTAATTAAGTGCATATGTAGTGCCCCATACAGGTATGTAATATAAAAGGCTAGAGTAAAAAATGAATAATATAGAAGTCATTTTAACCAGACAGGCATAATATCAAGTATCTTAAAGACACAACCTGGAATTTTACCAAGTTCAAACTTTAAGGTTAACCCAGAAACATATGGGCTTCAGCCTGTTCCAGTCTAGCCCCACGAAAATCAACCGTAATTTTTAACGATGCGGTTTGTTAATCGGCGCAAATATGTGTTTAGTGTTGTTAACATTTATCTGCAGCTTATTGTTGTGTAATCCGTTTGAGATCCAATCTAAATATATAATAATTCAAGCTTGCAACACTAGTAGCGACCTGTGCAAAAAAAAAAAACATTAGTGACATATGCGTACATATTAATACGTAAGAAATTGGAATTCTAGAAAGGTAAATAATATAAAGGCTAAACAACAATGTAACGAGTATTCCCTAACTATTTTACCTTAATAGGCCGATGAGCCATCCCTATCTCAATAAAGCCTTACCATACCATTTTCTGGGACGGTTCTCTGTTGTATGAAAGGTATTGGTACATATCTGAAAGGTAGCTTTGCTATAGTGTACAACACAGCGTCTGCAGTTATTATAGAGCTCACCTTAAACGACATTGTGATTAACACGATCAACATCTTTCTGCAACTCTATGACCAGTCCAATTGTATGTTGCGTTTGCTCAAAGTTACTTAGTATTTCGTGTTTAGCATTCAATACTGCCTACTCACGAGATCGTCCTCCTCGAAAACTGTACTGTGCATTGCACGTGATACTGCAATTCGTCAGGAAACACTCAATGCGAGTATTTATGACTGTCGAAATTGTAGATAGTACAGGAAACACAGAGATGGGTCAATAATTATTGCTACTGTGATCAGTTACTCCTCTGTGTAATGGACGTACCTTTGCTCTCGTAAGCGCATCTTAAGCGCATCTCTTAAAAGCTCTCTTAAACGCACCAGGTTGTATAGTTTGAAGGGTGAGAACACGAGAAAAATCAAAAGACTAGTTTTTCGAACGGTCACAGTACTTGATAGACGAGAGTGAGCCGGTGGCACATATTAGAGGCTATATAGAAAAAGTGAGCATTTGGTGAAGCAGCAGCTTTTTCATTATGTAATGTCCACTGATGAGAAGATATATTTATGGAGTTGTTTTTTCTTGTTGGTTAAATCATTCGCAGCCTGCCAGACTCTCTTACAATCATCTGAAATTTGTCAAATGAAGCTGTAACAGTACTTCGGTTTGGAATATTTTTGATCAGCAGAATGCTCATTTCGAAACCTTTTGAATTAAGCAAGTTTACTCAAATCTCGACTTTTAACAACGGTATATTTTTATACTTTATTCTGCTGAAATTCATAGCTGTAACCCATCGTTTGCATTTTCTTCTTTCGTTTGCTACTTATTTAAGAGGGAAAGCCAGGTCGTAGCAATGCTTTAATTTCTGGTAGAAAATATTGTACTTGATAAGGAGATTTACTGACGGCAAGCGGCAGGCGAAAAACCAGCAGTCACAAGAGAGCAACGGGCTCGGCGCCAACAGCTCGTGATCTGCGCGCACGCCTTACATCTATGAGAGCACCCCACTACTACTTGCTCCCTGTTCTTCATTACAATAACCCCGGCGGCGAAGGGGAGCCACCCTGGCGACTCAAGGAGACGAAAGGATGAGAGGGTCGTGATGCGGCTAGAGGCGGCTGACGTGGACCGTGTCGCGACCCAGACGGCGCTTCTCCGAGGAGAGGTTGACCGGCTCAATGACATAAGTGACGGGAAACCGGCGCTCGATGACGTGGTATGGCCCGTAGAACTTGGCAGCAAACTTGGGAGTGAGGCCAGGAGAGTTGAAAGGTATTCGGATCCAGACGAGGGATCCAACGGCAAAACTGTGCACATGCTGATCAGTGTCGCGGCGATCTTTCTGGAGGGCTGGGCTGTCGGACGTGAACGAGCGGGCCAGCTGACGACACTTTTCTGCATGTTGGGCGATGTCACAAATTGGACTGAATTCGGAGGCTTCCGGGTGATATGTAAATTGTGTCAGGTGTGGAGGATCGTTCACGGTAATATAAAAGAAAAAATGGTGAAAAACCTGTCTTGGACTGTGTCGCGGTGTTATATATACGCATAAGTCACAAAGGGGAAAAGAACGTCCGAAGTGGAATGATCGTAATCAATGTAAATCGACAGCATGTCACCGAGCGTGCGGTTGAAACGTTCCGTGAGCCCATTCGTTTGAGGGTGGTAGGCAGTAGATGTGCGATGAAAAATACGGCATGAGCGGAGGCGCTCTTGTATGACGTTGTACAAAAACATGCGGCTTGTGTCACTCAGTAGTTCCCGTGGCACACCATGACGGAGTATGAAATGGCGCAATATGAAGGAAGCGACGTCACGAGCACCTGCTGCAGGGAGTGTAGCTGTTTCTGCGTATCGCGTGAGATGGTCCACCGCGACAATTATCCAGCGATTGCCAGCAACACAGCACGGAAGCGGTCCATAAAGGTCGATTCCAATGCGTTCAAGAGGGCGGGCAGGATATGGTAAAGGCTGCAGCTGACCGGGTGTATGGTTAAACGTCTTCCGTCGTTGACATGCGGCACAAGACCTTGCATATTACGGACAAATGTCTACATCCCACGCCAGTAGTAGCACTGGCGGAGCCACTGATACGTTTTCAGCCCACCAACATGGGCATGTTGCGGATCAGCATGAAAGTATGCACACACATCGGCTCGCAAGTGCTTGGGTATGACCAGCAGCCATTTCCGTTCCCCAGGTAGTTGCGGTGGTATAAAAGTGCATCGCGTATTGCGAAATGCTTGGCTTGGCGACGAAGGGCACGGGGTTGGCCAGCGGTTGAAGAGGCGCAGAGAACATTCAAGAGGGACGCGATCCATGGGTCCTTGCGCTGTTCCGAAGGCATGTCGGTGATGGTCAGAGCATCCAGGGAAAAGTCGACCTCTGAAGGGGGCCCTGCTTCGGATTTCACCGGTCAACGAGAGAGCGCATACACGTCAGAATTCTTGCGCCCGGATCGATCAATGACGCGACTGTCGAATTCTTGAATACGAAGAGCCCATCGATCGAGACGACCAGAGGGATCTTTGAGGGGACCAAGCCAGCAGACTGCATGACTGGTGAGTTAACACAGCGAAAGGCCTGCCGTACAAGCAGGGGCTAAATTTTCCTAACGCCCATACAATCGCGAGGCACTCTTTTTCGGTGAACGAATAATTAGCTTCCGCCTTGGTGAGGGCGCGACTTGCATAGGCCACAACACACTCAGGAAGCCGGGCTTACGTTGCGCCAGAACTGGACGAAGACCTGATACCACTGGCGTCTCTATATATTTCGGTTGGCGCAGCAGGGTCATAATGGCAGTAGCACGGGTGCCGAAGTAAGTAGGCGGCGCAGTGTCGCAAATGCGTTGTCGCAGGCCGCTGTCCAATGGGAAAGGTCGCTGAGGCCGGCGAGGAGCTTCGTTAGAGTTATGATGATGGAGGCGAAATTTCGTACGAAGCGACGAAAATAGGAGGCCAAGCCGACAAAGCTTCGAAGTTTTTTCATGGTAGAAGGCTTCGGAAACTCGGCAACAGCTCGCTAGTTTGTCCAGGGTCAGGGAGAATGCCATCTTTAGAGACGACGTGGCCGAGGATGGTGAGCTGGCGAGTCCCCAAAGTGACATTTCTTCAGGTTGAGGTGAAGGCGTGCGTTTGTAAGGCAGCGTAGAATTGTGTGTAAACGACGGAGATGTGTGGCGAAAGCGGGGTAGAACACGACGACGTCATCCAGATAGCACAGACATATCTTCCATTTCAGACCCCGTAAAATGCCGCCCATAATCCGTTCGAATGTCCGAAAGGCATCACGGTAAGTTCGGACAGGCGATCCGGTGTGACGAACGCCGTCTTGGGACGATCACACTCCACCATAGGCACCTGTCATTACCGCGATCGCAAATCGAGGGAAGAAGAAATTGCGGCTCCTTGAAGGCAATCGAGGGCGTAGTCTATTCGAGGAAGAGGATAAACGTCTTTGCGAGTAATCTTGTTGAGGCGTCGGTAGTCCACACAGAACGTAATAGGGCCATCTTTCTTTTTAACCAGTACAACAGGGGAGGACCAGGGGCTGCAAGAAGGCGTAATGACTCCGCGCTGAAGCATGTCTTCAGCTTACTCCAGCAATGATACGACGCTTCCGCAGGTGACGCATGGTAGGGGCGCTGTGTCAATGGAACGTGAGCCCCATTGTCACTCGTGTGAACAACCGCATTAGTTCGGCCTAGTTACACTTGCGGCAAGTCAAACAAAGTGTGGAACTCGTGTAGAAGGGCAAGAAGCTGCGTCCGAGCAGCCGGATCTAGGTCGCTGTCGATGGAACGGTGAAAAGGATCCGAGAGCACGGCGTCGGACGCAAGGTGAGGGGTCAGGGCCTTCAGCTGATGCTGAGTCTCAGGCTCAGAGGAATCAAGGGGTACGATAACATCAGTGTCCACAGGCTGAACGTGGCCAATCGTTTCATTACGGTACAATGTCAGAGGGCCTGAGCAGGGGTTGCAAACAAGCAGTCCGGGATTGTCCTGATGAAGCGCGAGGATGGCAATAGGCAGTGACGTATTGCGTCAGATAGGCGTGAACAAAACGGTGGTGCCGGAAGGGGCAGCACAGGAAACGGGAACAATGACGGCACTCCAAGGTGGCAGGTCAGTATCGGCGGTGACGACCAGCTTTCTATCCCCAGGACCGGTCACATGGGTGGATGGCGTCTCAGGAAACACAGAGAGCTCTAACTGAGCACGAGCTCAGTCGATACCAGCGTGGTTACGGCACAAAAAATCCCACCCGAGGATGAGGTCATGGGAACACGAGGCCAGTGCAAGAAACTCAACGCTGTTGATCACGTCTTGTACGTAGCACCCTGGCCGTACATGCTGCAATGGGTTGAATATATTGTGCGCTCGCAGTACGGAGAGAAAACGCTGAAGGTAGCGTCGCCACTTTACGGATGGGACGGCAAAACTTAGGGCTCATTACAGAAATAGCGGCGCCAGTGTCCACAAGCGCAAGAGTTCATACGCCATCAACAAACACTTCAATAACATTGGCGGGGGCAAGTGAGGACTTAGACAGGTGGGCAACGGCGCAGCTCGTGCCTCAGAAGCTGCGGCAGTCGGTTTTCCGCCTCACCAGCACTGGACTGGCGACGCATAGGCGAAAGAGAACGGCGGTGTGGTGAGGGTGACCGAGGAGCAGCAAAAGGTTCGGCATCGGAAGTGGGCTGGTGATCACGGGCGTATGCTTCAGACTCTCGTTCTGGCTGCGTGTGATAGGGAGGTCGGAAGGAGTAGGCAGAATATCTCGGTGTACCCGCGGTCGCCGCGAAGCGTCGGCGACAAAAGCACGCAACATGACCCGGAATTTCGCAAGCGTAGCAGATCGGGCGGTTGTCTGCAGTGCGCCAAGGATTTGCGTACTGTGACCGCGCCCCGAAGAGCGTCGTCGCTGGCGGTCGAATTGGTGGTTGAGGGGTCAGTAGTGGCAGAGGACGTGGCTTGACGGCATCCGCATACGTCACAGGCGCGGCGACAGGAGTCGCCGGAGCAGCAGACGGCACTACAAAGGATAGCGACGCGGTGACAGCAGTCGGCTGACAGGCAGACGGCAAAGCCTCGGTAACCTGCTCCAGTATCACCTGTCGGATGGTTGGAGTCAGACAGGGCGTAGGCACTTGCGCGGTCGGAAAAAAAAACGAAAGCTGCCGAGCGACTTCCTCACGCACAAGCTCCTTAATCTGTGACAGCAGCACCGTGTGGTCGCCGCCGGTGGTCAACGCACCGAGGGACTCGTTTGTTGACGCCTGCCGCCGAGCTAGGACGCGCTGCTTACGTAGTTCGTCAAAGAATTGGCACAAGGTCACGAGTTCAGGCAGGGTGCGTGGTCCTTGGCCAGCAACATCTGAAAGGCGTCGTCGTCTATGTCTTTCATGATATGTTTTATACTGTCTTGCTCAATCATAGAAGGATTCACACGCTTGCACAAGTCAATGACGTCTTCAATATAGCTCGTGAAGTTCTCACCCTGCTGCTGCGCACGTCCGCGTAGACGCTGTTCAGCGCGAAGCTTGCGCACTGCGGGGCGACCGAACACTTCCGCGAAGCTGGTCTTGAAAGTAGTCCAAGTGGCGAAGTCGGACTCATGGTTACGAAACCATAGGTTGCGACGTCTGTTAGGTAGAACAGGACGTTGCGTAGTTTCGTAGCGGCGTCCCACTTGTTGCGCGCGCTCACGCTTTCAAACGACGATAGCCAATCTTCGACGTCATGGTCATCGGTGCCGCTTAATAAAGCGGCATCGCGCTGGCGCAGCACGCTTGACATGATGACCCACGGAGATTGGGCCGCGCCTTGATGGGTGGCGTGATCAGGCATTGTCGGAGCGGCGGTGGGCAACGTCCGGCTTCGGAGTTCGAGGTTTGAAGAGGGTACCCAACGCCTTCACCACATTGATAAGGAGATTTACTGACGGCAAGCGGCAGGCGGAAAACCAGCAGTCACAAGAGAGCAACGGGCTCTGCGCCAACAGCTCATGATTTGCGCTCACGCCCTACATCTGTGAGAGCACCCCACTACTGCTTGCTCCCTGTTCTTCATTACATACTCTATATTTGGGACCGTTTCGGTCATGACCGATTACTAGCTTGTTTTTTCGATAAACAAGCGAAACGTTGCTAGTGGCTGTGATTGACTGCTCCGATAATACGATACGCATATTTTCGTGTTCTGTTTTTTTACGAACTGCAAAAACCGAAAACTGGCAAGGTTATCACTAAAATCTGGTTGATGCAGGCAAGCAGTAGCACCCGGGCTAGACATATCCATGATAAAAAATTGGAGGAATGTCACAGACCCCGTGAACGAGGCGCAGACGCCGGACCAAATTTCAAAGCCAACTTATCAGCTTCCGAAAATAATCCCACGAAAGCAAGGACAATTAAGAATGGGCCCTCTGGCGCGCCAGCGAAGCCGCGTTGCTGTCCAAAGACCGAGTCAGAACCCAGAGTTGTCAAAACGAAACAGAATACATTATTCACACAAGACAGCTACACATACACTTGCACACTTAGGCTAGACACAACACAATACAATTCAGACGAGTATTCACAAAACACAGTAAATAATGAATTACAAGCGCTAAGAGTCCAACACGTAAAGTACAGAATGAATAGGAACATTAAGTGTCCAATCGTATTCACCGTGCTGGCCTTGGGTCAGACGATCTCTGCGTAGCCCGGGCAAATCTCGAAGAAGGAATTTCTTCGGGAAATGCAGACGCTCGATGAACTCGTCGACAAGCTTGCCGGGGAATCCCCTTCTTCCGCAGGTGGTCAGTCTTCACGTTACATCTCTTTACCGGAGCGGTCTGAACTCCCTTCTGATTCTCGGTAGGGTTGCCAGATGGCCCCAACAAAAATAGCCAAATGATCTCAAAATGTAGCCCAAATTTCTCGTGACCCAAAAGTAGCCAAAAACATAGCCAACAGTTTGATGATGTTCTGCAGGTGTCTTATAGATGGTGCAGATGATTTACCGCATAATAATCGGCTCCAAAATTACTTCCGCTGCATGCAACCAGCACAACAGTGGCCTCAAGATCTGCGTAAAGCATTCGAGTGAGAGCTGCCACTCAGACGTGGATTTGGACACCACTTATTGTTACAACGAGCCGAATGATTTCGTTTCCCATTGATTCGTGACGTTATCAGTATTTACTGAGCCACGTTGTGAGCCAACTTCAGTTCACGCCTCGCTTTACTCGAGGAATTTTTCTACAAGTGTTGGGCAAAATACTGCCAGCTCCAGCCTCTAGGATCAGCTTCGGTTGGTCACGATTCAGTGCCCAAGAGGCGGCCCGAGCTCAATGCAATTTAGGATAGTGGTGACTTTCCTAAGCTTGATTAGCATAGACCTAATAATAATAGACCTAATGATTAGCATAGACCTAATAAGCATGTATAAATAAGCATAAGCGCTCTCCCTCTTTCTCAGTTTTGTATTTTTTACTCGAAAGCAGCTTGACGCTGAGTTAGCAAATGCTGCCGATTAGAGGCACACTGGACTCTGGAGAAAACTTGAAACCTTCTCGCATTTTCCTCTTGCGAAGAAGAGGAAGTTGTGACTGCAATTCGCCTTTGAGTGCAAAAACCGAATGGCCTGCTGGCCCGTAGCAGAAGAGGTGTATTAAAGTTTATAGTTTTGATTGCCACCTGGATTACGACGCTGGCAATAACCCAGGTGGTATTAGTATGGAAGAGCTGAACTGTGCAACTTTAAAACAGGGATTCCTTGGCAAGATTCGTGCAATCTGAAAACGTGTGCGTAAGTTTCTGTGAATGCAGGCACGAATACGCGTGTTGCCAAATTTCCGAGGGTGGCTGTGTACTTTACCTTCAGTGCGACTTGAAAAAAAGAAAGGAAATGTAAGTCCACTAAGGAACACTTCAACTCCATTTTATTGATCGCGCATGGTTGTCATGAAGTTAAGAACAATGTAAACCACTTTGTCTAACAAATTCAAGCACTATACATCTCAATAGGCATTAATGGAACACTATAAATACCTTTACAAACTGGCAAGGACTTTCTGTGCGACCACCACTACAATGTGCGCAAGTATAATAAAATATAGACGTAAGAGTACCACAAACACCTAATAAGTATATCGAACGCAGTGTTTTTTTCTCATCACAGCTGGAAAATACGCAGGAGCAAAGTACATTGTAATGACTACTAAAACGAACAACGAGGAATTACAATGATTATAAAGTACGTGCGTATAAAAAGTAAGCCATAATCGCAATTACCCATACGCACATACGTACGAATGCGCGTGTTGCCAAATTTCCGAGGGTGGCTGTGTACTTTACCTTCAGTGTGACTTGAAAAAAAGAAAGGAAATGTAAGTCCACTAAGGAACACTTCAACTCAATTTTATTTATCGCGCAAGGGAAAACAATTGTCGCAGGAGTACGGTATGCATACCGACGATTTATCATCTTCACGTTGGCAAGGCAATCACTCACCAGCCTTTGGTGAGCAATTGCCTTGCCCTCTTCACTGTGGACGAACAACATTTTCATATATCTACAGAGCTTATCATTGTAATAATATGCAACACTCAAGAAGTACCACGAAACAATCGCAACTTTCACGTAATGCAAAGCTTATTTACTAAAACAAAGAAAGAAAAAAAAACATTGCGTACAGTCCCAGTTGATAAGTCTCACACTGGGGATTTACGCAAATGCATTATATATATATATATATATATATATATATATATATATATATATATACAATCTAGCCACATTAGAATAAACTTGTACTGCCACTTGGACCATATAGAACTGCAGAGTTGAAACGCGACAGAAACTTTTCATCTGACTGAAAATGCTTGCAGCAGTCCCCACTCTCTGCCAGACCAAACTTAACGTGAGGGAGAGCTTGTAGTGTCTCATTCGACATGCGGTTGCTCAAATCATTGTTTGTCAACGAAACCTGGCTGAACACGCGTTCGACAGCTGCATTCGAAAGAATCAACGCAAGTAGGGACAAAGGAAGCTCAGACAGCAGGGGGAACATTGGATTTCCGGCACTATTTTTTTTTTTTTTTGGCGTTCCTGATACTCGCAGACAACTTTGTGATGCTTTCGACGCCTTCTGCTATATTGGGAATAGTCGTCTGCAGCAGGCGATACTCGGACTCTAGAGAAGAAACGATGCTATCTTCCACAAAGCCTGAGAGGGAGCGATGAAAGGAATCAAAAGAATGCCGCTTGATATTAGGCTCATCATCATCATCATCATCATCATCATCATCAACAGCCTATATTTATGTCCACTGCAGGACGAAGGCGTCTCCCTGCGATCTTCAATTACCCCTGCCTTGCGCTAGCTGATTCCAACTTGCGCCTGCGAATTTCCTAAGTTCATCGCTCCACCTAGTCTTCTGCCGCCCTCGACTGCGCTTCCCTTCTCTTGGTATCCATTCTGTAACTCTAACGGTTCACCGGTTATCCATCCTACTCATTACATGGCCTCCCCAGCTCCATTTTCCCTCTTAATGTCAACTAGAATATCCGCTATCCCAGTTTGCTCTCTGATCCACACAGCTCTCTTCCTGTCTCTTAACGTTAGGCCTAAAATTTTTCGTTTCATCGCTTTTGTGCGATCCTTAACTTGTTCTCGAGCTTCCTTGTTAGACCTCCAAGTTTCTGCCCCATATGTTAGTACCGGTAGAATGCAATGATTCTAGACTTTTCTTTTCAACGACAGTGGTAATCTCCTAGTCAGGATGTGGTAATGCCTGCCGTATGCACTCGTCCAATTTTATTCTTCTACAAAGTTCTTTTTCATGATCAGGGTCCCCTGTTAGTAAATGACCTAGATAAACGTACTGAATTACAGTCTCTAGAGGCTGACTGGCGATCCTGAATTCTTGTTCTCTTGCCAGGCTGTTGAACATTATCTTTGTCTTCTGCATATTAATCTTCAACACCACTCTTACACTTTCTCGGTTAAGGTACAGAATCATTTGCTGTAATTTCTCCGCCGACATTGCCTAAAAACACAGCCTTCGAGATTGCCTACATAGCTTTTTCGCAGCAACGAGCTTTGCGTTTTCATAAACCGGCGTTCCCAAATTTTGTCATTGTTGACGTGGTCCCCGGAACTCGGAAGTCCTTTATACAAAAATAGCCCAAATATATCCATGTAGCCAATTCGAAATTTTCGACGCCAAGTCGCGGAAAAAGTAGCCCAATTGTGCGAGAATTAGGCAACCCTAATTCTCGCACGGCGTTTATATAGCCGTCGACAGTCCTTCTCGAACCTTCGGTCGGAGTTGTGATCCCGTAGCAAGGCAAAAGCCTGGGAATCTTCTAGTCAATTCTCGCATCTTCGACCGCCGCCGTAGGAGTGTCGTCGAGGGTGGGGGGGGGGGGGGGTGCATGACTCATCCTTTTGGCACACCCTCACGCTGTAGTAATCTCTTTCTCGACTCGCCGGGTGAGAAGGGGTCGCGGCGCACGTGCTCTCTCACTCTCTCTCTCGTTAGGTCGCCTCGACGTCTAGACGTTTTTCGCGCCGACTGTTTGAGGCGTATGCGCTCTCTCTCTCTGTTGAAGCTGTCGCTGGCCCGGCGTGTTTCTTTCGCTGGCTTGCGTGACGCGTTCTTTTGTGACAAGGAAGCTTAAGCGTCGCCTTTAAGAATGGAACGCGATCACATTCAAAGATCGCTTGCGGCTTATCAGGCTTACCGGCAACTACAGATTTCTTTTAATGCGATAGCGCTAAGGGCCCCATGTTCCAGAAAATACGGCGTCAGCGTCGGTGTTGGCTTCGGCGTCGGCATTCTGATCGTGTTTCGCTGTAATTTGGTTCAACGAAACATTAAGGGGAGTGTTGAAAACCGATCCTATCTAAATTTTGGACAGGTGCACGCCTCGGGGCAACAGCAAACAATTAATAATATATTTAAAAAAGGTCCCTGGCCGTTCCCATTTTGCTATAGGACGGCTAAAATTGCTCCTGTAAATATGATTTCCTAGCAATGCAGTGTGTTTAAATGTGAAGCCGACTTTAAGGGGATCCGTGTAAGCTTGGTCTTTGTAAGCTGGCTTTCCCACGTTGGGTGTTGCAATGAAACCTACTCATAAAGAAAAAATTGATGCGAACGGAGCCCGATAACGCTATCGCGTTCCACTCTTAAAGGCGAAGCTTAACCGTCCCCCAAATTTTAACAGCGAAGTTCAAGCCAGCCGTAATTTGTGGTTCGTATCAAGAAACTATCATCAG
This sequence comes from Dermacentor silvarum, assembly GCF_013339745.2. Classification (NCBI taxonomy): domain Eukaryota; kingdom Metazoa; phylum Arthropoda; class Arachnida; order Ixodida; family Ixodidae; genus Dermacentor; species Dermacentor silvarum. The sequence goes on along the minus strand of NW_023607018.1, from coordinate 87,015 downwards.
CCATGAAGAAAGAAATAAAAGAAAATTGACTTTCTTCACGAGGCGGGATTCGAGCCCCCGTACCCACAGTCCGAAGGCGACCGTCGTAACCACGAGACTATACAGCCACGCTTCTAGAACATGCATTTCTGCGAACGATATGATTTCGTTCGAGCGTCGTAGTTTTCGTCCACAACTGGCACGTTGGCACGCGCTCGTGCCAATGCTCTGTGAGGTGAAGAACAGGTTTTGTGCGCTATGCTCGGGAGAGAGATAAAGAAAATGAGAGCAAGAGAGAGCGGTGGAACACGATGTCGGCATTGCAACGCGGTGTCAGTGTTGCAAGCTGTGCTATGCAACGCGCAGTGACGGCCGTAAGCCCGAGAATCGCAAAAAGAAATTACCATCATCATGAGTAATTAGATTAAAAGGTCGCGCGCACTTTCGGAAAATGCTAGGCTACGATCACTCAGCTTCGCTGTTTCAAGCGTCGCGCAGCCGAGTGCAAGGTTAAGCGTTTTTTTAGATGCGAAGCATCTTATGGTCGGGGCTATGTTATTCCCTCCCTCCCTCCATCCATCCATCCATCCATCCGCCATGCGGCGTCCGCACCCCTACTGCGCATGCAGTAGGGGTGCTCTCCTTGTCTCCTCTCCCCCTCCGCTCTTCTCCTTGTCTCATCTCTTCTCCTCTCAGCATTCCTCCTTTCTTCTCCGACGCTCCTCTCCTCTCTGAATTGCGCAACGAATGGCAACACCTGCGGCTCACTGGCAACACCTGCGGTGGCAGAGATCTACAACCGACACCGACCAGCATCATGACCACACCATCGGAAGCATTGGACGTCCTCAAGTACGCTGGATCTGCCGACGATGGGCCCGTGGAAGACTGGTTCCGCTTCTACGAGGTCCACACAACAACTGCATCACGATCGGAACGGGAGATGGTCGCCAGCTTCGATGAATACCTGACCGGTGAGGCATTTCGGTTCTACCTGACCCACAAATTTGAATATAAAGAATCATGGAAAGAAATCAAAGATGAAATGATCAGTCACTTCAAAGAATATGATGAAGACCCCTGCATCATTCACCAGCAGCAGGAATTTGAATGCAGTTACGCACAGTCGCAACGTTGCACTAATGAACAGGCTCATATGAGAAGGTCGTCGGCGAGTTTTCCTTGTCGTGATTCTCCCGCGAAGAGGACATGCAATCGCACGCATAGCATCAACTTGACATTCCCAGTAAACCAAAAGCCATTGCGCACTAAGCGAAAAGCACGCGAATTCGTTGCTTCGAAACCCAACTCTGAACCTGGTTTGACAACGGCACATAATTCAACCATACGTACCCCTTCAGCACGCTGCAGTGCTCATGTCGCCAGTGAAGATTCTGACGCATTCCATCACTCATATCGAATGCGCGAGCTACTACGCACTTTCAAGTCACACGACTCTTCTCAGCAGCGCTTGCTTTACACGATTGAGCTTGATGTCACGACATCTCAGACAGACGACCCTTCTCTGGAAGAACATGGTCAAGCCACATCCGCTGCGACGTACTCCAGCAATCAATCGCCAGGAATTAGAAACTGCATAGACACAAACTTCTGTGTCAACAAAACGAATCGAGATGATACAGCAGCAATCAGTGCTTCTGGGGAAATGAAGCAAACTTGCGTACTGCCAAGACGAAATCAGAATACAAGGATCAGCACCAATGCACGTGACTTTCAAGACGAAGACAATTTGGAGTCACTTAAATCTAAAGATCAAGCTGCTTGGCGACTCTCAAGCTTTCTTCAGCATACTACACCTCAGCAAACCGCTGCCACTTCAGAAGATTCGCATGCGCCAAGCAGCATCACGCACTGTCAAATTACAGAAGTGTCCATTCTGAATGAAATCCAAGCAGCCTCAAATCGGTCTTCTGAGAATCCTGGCATACCGCCCTTGCCACCAGACAAGCCCCACAAAAAGGAGCAGTGTACCAGCTACCAAGTGATCCCCACTTTGTTTTGCGAAAGAAATCAAAGGCATATTTCCATAGAAGCGCTACCTCAACAAATGTCGCAACAACATCATCGGCATCAACAACTCCAAGAACAACGGCAGCAACCACGACTTCGAAACAGAAGGCTACGAAGACCGTCACCGAAATTTCCACAGGTGAGACAACAAGAAAGACATCAACGCCAAAGTCTACTCAATCAAAGGCGAACTCAGGGAATACGGGGTTTTGTAAGAAAATAACGTCGCCAAACGCATGTTCAGCGCCATCTATCATTATTGCCCTCACTCCAAGGATTCCTGCGACAACGCTGTGCACAACGACGAAAAGGACACGGGCGCTTGCCTAGCATACCGGACCAACAGAGATATCACCGCAACGACCCAGTCCACCGAACGTTCGATCAGGAGACACCGTGGCAACGACAACTGAGTTCCCACGGCTGCCATGTGTCCAAACCGTTCCTCATTTGGGCATGCGTATATCGTCCAGAGCGCAACAGTCAGGCTCGTCCACCAGAGCTATGCTAGACGTCACCGGACAGATAAACGTTTCTGTGAAGTTGCCAAGGCTTACAGAGTCATCTTGAGACATTGGACTTACTGCGCATTTTTTGTTTTCGTTTATCAGCGTCCTCTTGCTTCCGCAGATGTTTGTTGCTCGCGCTCTCTTGGGGGGAGGGGGAACGTGTAACGGTGCACAGATGGTCCATGCATGGAAGCAGAGGAAGATTAAAGGCAGTGTTCGGGCGACCATGTTGGTCTACGTCCGCAACCTCCTGCTCGCGTCACATTATATATATATATATATATATATATATATATATATATATATATATAATCATACTGTCAACCGTCCGTTGAGGGTTCTTACAGGGAGGGTTTTAAATACAGACAAACCATATATACAGGTACATCAAGCACAAGCGAAATCACAGAAATACGTGTTTAACGATTTTTCAAATTCACAAACATCACTGGCATTTGCCACAAAGCTTGGTAACGCATTCCGAAGTTCAATAGCGCATTCCGAAGTTCAAAAGAATAGCGGAACACATCACTGGGAGCAAAGTATGGTCGTAAAACATATTGGTGATTGACACGACTGCTTCGTTTCCCTTGGAGTTGCACGTACTCATCTTTGTTAATTTTCAAGTGTCCATGTAGTATCCTGAAAAACACTTTGAGCCGATTCTTTTTCCTTCGTGCTTCTAGTGCTTCCAATTCCCAGGACTGCAACATCTGTGTGACAGAATCTAATCTGCGGTACTTTGGGCATATGAAGCGCGCAGCACGACGTTGAACTTTTTCTAACCTTGTTGTCAGTGCGTTCTGATGAGGGCTCCTGATGACTGAGGCATATTCAAGTAACGGCCTAACAAAAGTTTTGTAAGCTATCAGCTTTACATCTCGCGAAGCTTGATCTAGTTTTGCCTTAAGAAACCTAGTTTCTGGTTCGCTTTCGACCACACATTTTCTATGTGCGTATGCCATGTCAGATTATGCGTGACTGTAACACCCAAATATTTAAACTGGTTAGCACGAACTAACAAATTACCATCGATGTAATAGTTAAAAGGCAGAACGTTTACTTTTGTTGTCATATGTGTGTATGTTGATTTAGAGTAGTTTATTTTCATTCCCCATAAATTACACCATTGACTGAAATTTTCTAAACAACGACTAATTCTGAGTTGATCCTGAACATTGGTTACGGTAGAACAAATTAGACAGTCATCTGCAAAAAGCTTCAGTCTCACCGGTTATTCAACAACAGATGAGATATCGTTGATATATATAAGAAATAGCTGTGGACCCAATACCGATCCCTGAGGAACACCTGATAGCACTTGGAGTGGACTCGACAAAGAGAGAGAGAGAGAGAAAGGTAAAGGAAAGACAGGGAGGTTAACCAGAGGTTATCCCCGGTTGGCTACCCTGTACCGGGGGAGGGGTAAAGGAATGCGAAAGGAGAGAGAGAGAAAAATAAGTGAAAATAAAGAATAAACAAAAAGGAAGGAAACAAGAAAATCACACACCCTGTCGGGTCCACTAGATTTTTTTGCATCTAAATTCAGCAGCAATTCGAATACCCCCCTCTTGTTTGATTACAAAATTTTCCATTGGATAATGTATAATATACTGTAAATGCTCGCCTGTATTCGCGTTTGTGTTGTTAGTAAACACAGACTGAAAAAAGCAATTGAAATGCTCAGCAATGTCGGCAGTCTTTGTTAACGTTCCAGTGCCTTTTACGATTTCTTCAATTTTATCTTTCCTACTGCTGAGATATCTCCAGAATTTTTGTGGAGAACTTTTTAAGAACCCTGTCAGTGTTTTTTCAAAGAACTGCTTTTTGGATTGTGTCAGAGTACGTCTTAATTCTGCACGAAGTCTCGCTATTTTGTCCGAACCCTTTTTCTTTTTACGCAGTCGTTTTAGCTTTCTTTTCATGTGAATAATACCGCGGGTAATCCAAGGACGGCGTAGTTTAGACTTGTTTTTAGTTGGCACAAATCGGTCCACACAATGGTTTACTACATCCTTAAATTCATTCCATAGCTCATCTACAGATTTTTCCTTTGCGTGGTGCTCAAATTGGCCGAACGAAAATTCCAAAAAATCTAAAATTGAATTGTCATCAGCACGTTTGTAGTCTTTTATCGTAATTACAGTAGAGTATTTCTTATGGAGCACATTGCTAGCGGTCACATTCACTACAATCATTTTGTGGTCAGAAATACCGTCCTCAATTGTCAACAAATAATTTTCTATATTATTGGATAGGAACACTAGGTCCAACAATGACCGCTACCTAGAAGTTATTCTTGTATCCTCTTGAACGATTCGATTCAGATTAAAAGAAAACAATATATCTAGTAGTTTATCAACGCTGGATGCTTCAACGCCGCTGCAAGCTAGGTCCTGCCAGTTAATGTGCGGTAAATTTAAGTCTCCGGCCATAATTAACCGTGCGTTCCTATGTATATTGTTGCACAAGAATGCGCTCAGTTGGTTTAGCATGTCCAGGGAAGTCGAAGGTGGCCGATATATTGCACCGACAAGATAAACAACACCTTGAAAAGAAATCCTGCACCAAACTGTTTCAGGAATGTCACTATCAATTAGGGTCGCATGGACAGAATGTTTTATTATGATACACACTCCTCCGCCACGTGAATCGCGGTCCTTCCTAAACATTTTGTAACCAGGGGGAGTATGTTTATATTGCTGAGGTGTATCTGCGGATTGATACGTCGCTTGTATCTTGTATGCTTGTATCAGCATGACACCATGTTCCGGGTGGCCAGGGAACCAGTGCCCAGGATTTATTGAGCCGTTCTTTTACAAATTGAAATGGGGCAACGCCCCTCAGATAATCATGCTACGATGTACAGAGAAGTTGGGCAACGCCCCTAAGCTTATCAACCGTAGCACACCTGTCAGACGCGATACGATGCAATGCTGGATTAGGTACAGTCGAGTGCAAAATATTAGAGACTGCGGGAGCGGCGACTAAACTAAAGCCCCTTGATCTGGAAAGTAGCGACACTCTCCTCCGGGCGCGCGCTTTCCTCCTCAATTCTCCTCGCCCGCCGGCTGCGCGCGCTGCGCACGGCACGCTATTGCGCCTGGGCTCCCGCGGACGGGCCGCAGTATTCGATGGAGGCACGTTATTTTGGGCCAGTTGCGCGCCCCAGTGGCGTAGAATATTTTGAAAAATGGTGATAACAGCATGGGAGAATGCTGAAGGCAACGTTTATGATGAGGTTGGTTTCATCTTGAAGCCGTATGAATGACACACACTGATGTAAAAGGAGCTTTGAGGCGAGTTCTATACTCCATGTATTTTTTCTGCCACATGATACGCTGCTTTACTTTTTGCATCTGATCTAGTATTGCTTGTGGCAGATCGCTCTATGTTTGGCAGTTTTTTCTTGTATGTGTACGCATGTGCACCGCAGGTATTATATTCAGTCTGCCTTCTTATAATGAATTACTGGCGAGAGCATCGTCCGTCCATGTGTTTGTCTCAATGTCAAAGTAGCTTTTGCGCTGTGGTTTCTGCATTGAATAGGACGGTTGCACAATTTCAGTGCGATGAAGCGGTGCCGGCAGCCACTCATCACCCACAATAACAGAAGCTGAGGAAAGGTATTTACAGATTATTCTTTAGGCGTCGGTGTCAATGAAGCTTAAAAAATACTCGGTATACCTATGGGAGAAGGCATTCTATATTTTTAGGCAAAATATACGCCTCTGGAAAAGGTATTTTGATAGTTCACACTAACATACCGTTAAATTATGTAGTAGGATAGTTAAAATTGTGATTTTGATTAGACATCAGAAAAACATTTATCACACAAAAAACAGAAAGAATGGTCAGTAAGATGCTATATTTTCGTGCATGCGCAAAAAACGTTATTTGACAAGATACAGATAACGTAGAAGAGTATCATATAATATTCAGAATGAGAAACAATGCTAGTGTACAAATATGCCATGCAGTACGGTGGCAGCTGAGAAAAAGACATGCCCAAGAAAACAACAGTAGTAACATTACACCATGGCACAAAACTACAGCGTTTAATACATGATAAAGCAGTAACAGTTGACGGGCAATTCGTTCTTGCGCTAAGAGTTTGTCCTTTCCAAAAATCGGCTCTGTTGCGATCAAAACGACACTCCAGGTGTAAGAGATACCACGTTTTCTTTTGAGCCGAGCCACTATTTGCAAAGAATATGCCATGCGCGAATGCTCAGGAGATTAGTTTCATACTGGGCGCGCATGCTCAACCGAGTCCTTAATTTTAAGAGCTCTATAGTTGGATACAGCCCAAGAACGAAGTGGCAAACACCCCTCAAAGCGTGTCTTCCAACCAAGGGTATCGACCGTTTGTCATGACGTCCTGCTTAATCCCCTAGCGTGACATCGCAGTTGGCTAGTACGAGCTTCTTCGAAATGCCATTAACCGCAGCATCATTAATATTGGCCGCTGCCACTTACCGGATTGAAGGTAAATGAGTAAAAAGTTTTTAGTTTTGTCCGGGTGTAGTTGATGAAAAGCGCAAGTGACATTTACAAAATAGCTGTATATATGCAGTGAACATTGGTGAGCTTGGCTTCATAACATAAAAAGCTGGCTTAACTGGTATAAGTGGCATAGCGAGTCTGACGCTTGACTGCTAAGCATTCTTCGAAGACTTAGGTAAAGCATTCGACTTAATAGAGGCAGCTGGAGCCCCTTTACGTCTTTCATAGTCAGTCACCACCACATCACTTCATGGTAGACACTGCAACACGCATACCAATACTTTGCGAAAGCCATCACGATTTCCTTGCGGTATGTATCATAAAAACTGCATAGCCATCATCGCGCTTCTTGCTGCAGTTATATGCGCAGAAGCACGGCATAGCGCCAGCAGACAGTGCTCGAAACAGTGTGCAATGTTAGCGCGCGACGTTCTCTATAGACGATTTGCAGCAGCCGGTTTGTGCAACTGAAATCAGATGGCGCCACCGGAGCGCCGCGCGTGTTGGACATCTCTGGCCTTGGGCGCGCAAACGAAACTACCATTGCTCAGTCGCGAAAGCGTAGCCAGCGGCGTTTAACAAGCGCAGTTTGTCAAACGTCGAACAATATTCTGCTCCATGTGGAGATTAAGAGGGAAAACGTGTGCTGTGGTCGGATGCAAAAACTGTGATGGCGACATTAAGCTGTGGAACACGTCGGTATGTGAAATACACGCGCCACAGCTGCATCAAGACTGCCCGTGCCCGAGGCCGTTTTCCATGCGCCGATTTCCTCAAGGAAAGAAAAACAAGCTCACCCGACAATGCTGGATAGCGAACCTACAGAGAAAGAACTTCAATTAAGGCACATCGGCAAGAGTAAGTGGCAGATCATAGTACCGAATAAGCGAACGCGCTCGGCTTGCGGAATAGTGTATAAACTACCCATCTTGCGCTTGCTGTACATTAAGGTCACCGTGCGGTGTTTCCGTGGCAGAACACAAGTATTAGCGATATCGTATTGGAACAGTCACCTGCTATCAGTGATGTTTATCCTTAAGCGAAATTACACGCCACGTGCGTATATGCGCCGGGATCGGTGCCAATTAAGGCGTACTAGTTGTCGCGGTGAGAACTCCTGCAAAAAAGATTGGAAAAGTGCTATCTGAATCGCATTTTTAAATCGTTAAGCTTGACGAATTCCTGCCTGCGCGTCTGATTTTACATATGTTGGTTTCGCTGCTGTTTCGGATGCAAGGTGTGATCAGAACGTAGACCTGGCGTTGTTTGTGGCCACAGGTGCGCGAAAGCTAGCTGTGTTGACGCTGTAGCACAAAATTATTGTTTTAAACAACGCTAGAAGCGTTGTTTGCGTGTTTATCGTATCGTGTATCGTAAATGTCAAGAGAAACCATGAAAATAAAAGTAAATAATTTCAAACTTACCAGTTTGACATTATTTGATTAGCTGCGTATTAAAGTAGTGGTAACTACAAATAGCTGTTTCCTTCTGCCTTGTGTCTTTTAGGTTTCCCCCAAAGCGCATGCTGAATATATATATTATTTACTTTAATTTTCATAGCCTCTTTTGACATCGCGAAATTGTGGCATTATTTGACACTATGAAATTATGACGTTATTTGTGATTATGGAAAATACATTGGCAGCACATTGCTATTGTCTTTTTTGTCACATTTGTGGCAGTTTGCAATAAGAACTGCATGCGTTACCCATGTGCGTGCTTTTTATTTATGTGGACTCCTTTATTCTTACGTTCAAATAAAAGCAAACCATTGTAAATACTACATGAATCACCCTTTTCTTTCAGGCATGCTCTATTCGCTTTGTTGATGGGCGTCCAACCAAGGACTACCCCTACCCAACACTGCAGCTTGGAACACAGCTTTATGCTGCAGATGCCATCCTTGGATTGACACAAAGCTTTCCCAACATTGCCACTGTCAAAAAGGTTGATGCCCTCTGGAAACCCACTGTAGTCCAGTGCAGGCTTCCCATCTTGGTCGATTGCCTTGACCATGTAGTCGTAGACAACTGAAATAGGGGAGAAACATTTGTATGTACTGCGGGAATGAAAAAAAAATGGCAATGAAAGAAAGCTGATTTTTTATTTACTCCTCAAGACATCCGCAGATGTTTGAAATAACTAAAATAACACGATAGATACAGTCTGATATTAAACTGATCGTTTGGATTTATAAATTATAGTTCTGGAGTTTCAATAATTCATACATATTTGATTACTAAGCTGGTGTTGCTCTCCTATGAAGAGTTTGGAAAGTTCAAACTCTCAGAACTACGTGCATGGCGTCGACGCAGCACACAGATTTTCAAAGTTATACGTGCATAAAAAATAAAACGGCCTTTTTAGAGGGTTATTTCTTCGGATCTCTTTCTTTCTCGTTGTACCTCGTTTTCTGTCACACTGAGCTAGAAGCTGCTTACATCGGTCTCCGATCGAAATCGGACACTTCGATTACAATTTGCGGATCACGACCGACTGGATTCGGATCGAGGCTCAATTGCGATCGAACGTGCCCGTGTGACACGGGTTTTACTATGAAACAACACCCGTTCGGGGGCATTCAGTTAGTGGATCCAACAATCACAATCTGCCGCTCTGAAGTCAACTACGCGAAACTATTGCGTGCCCGCCGCACAGGTGAATTCTGCAGAGATCAGTGCACCAGTATCGAGGCAAACGCTTGCCTCAACGTATGTGGGAAGCTAAAATACCAGCGAGCGAGAGGTCAACACACAAGCGGACACGGATTTTTCACTCGGCGCTCAAGCATACACATTCAAGGCCGTCAAGCAAAGCGCGAGAGGCTGGGCAACCACTTCAAACAGCTCAAATCGTAGCTTAAGTACACCACACTACCCACAAAAAGAAAAAGAACTAGCGAACTGACGTGAACGCCGCACAAGAAGCCTCCATGAGCTCGAATCGCTCGGCGCGAACGAGCGACGCGCATGCACGATGATCGAGCGCCAGAGCGCTCCGGCGCGAGCACATACAACGTTAAAATGACAAACAATGGTTCACTTACATGATCGTTGAACCATGGGACAAAGCTTTGTGTCGTCGATCCAGCCGCTGTCCATCGGTGGACCCGAAACAACGCCGCTTGCCGCACCGTCGCCCACGACTACAGCAGTACGACTCCTTCGCTGGCCTTCAACCCAAGGCCAGTCATGCCGGCGCAATCACGTGATCAAACATGGCCGCGCCCGTGCGCCGCTGCTGAAAACCGTCTATACGCCGAGCCAGCCGAGCTGAGGCGCAAAATGGCTCGAACGAAAAAGCAAAACACAAGCAAAACGCAAGCTCCGCTCGTTTCCAACCGCAACGGCAGGGAGACCAATCATCGTGCAGGAAAACGTGTCCAAGGCCGTCTGTCGCGGAAGAGACTCGCGAGGGGCGAGGAGGAGGCGAGGAGGTCGCGCGCCGGCGGCAAAGTACAAAGAGTGGCGGTACTTTCCTGCATCAAGGGACTTTAGACTAAACTGCATGGCTGCGCCTTCTGACGGCTGCGCGCCGAAGTTCGAGAGTGCGTACTGCGCACGCGCGTTCTTTCTTACCTGCCAGCCTGCTCGTTCGCTCGCTTCAACCGCACGCGCACCGGAACGCGTGAGAGAGCGCAAGGTGTCACTTCTGCAGTCGCCGTCGAATCGCCCGAGTGATGATGTCGTCGTATCGTGACGAAAACACTTTATTTGCGCAGGCAGCGCTCGGAGCGCGTCACTCTCGGTGCCTTGCTTCTTGACGCTCCGTGGTGCGAAAAACATGCTTTGCGTCACTTTTTCTGAAATCGAGTTTTGTGATAAGGTCAGAAAGCAGCGATGTCTTTTGCGCTCCACTTCCGGAAACTTAAGCATGATGCAATTATTTGTAGTACTCAGTCCTAATATCATGTGCCCATACACATGCGTGAAACCACCGAATATCGAGCAGCTGGAGAGAAGAGCCAGGGAAGAGAATGGGGAATCATCGCAGTAGGCACGCGGGCAAGTAACGAGTGTCCGATCTGCTGGGTTGACTTCAATGCAATGCATAGTTTATTGGGAAGAATAGAGAGTCCCGCTCAGCTACGGGGCTGTGAAACGGGAGACACGCTTTGTGCCGCAATACGAAATGTCGCAATATATTGAGTCTAAGGAGTTTTTAAAATGTTTTGTTTTTACATGGGATTTCAATTTAATCGAGCACTTTCAATTGAATTGTGTTTACATGGAATTCGGTGCGCTATGTTACAGAACAAGGCAAGCGAAAAAGTTCCAGTGGCTTAGCTCGGCTATGCCAGGATATACGTAGCGTTAGCAAAGGTTCAGCTGATTATTCTTAGCTTTCCTGGTTGTCTAGATTGTCAAGGATTAGCTTGATTGTCATGCTTACTGCTGCTCCAATGACACACACGCGGTATACGTATTATGTGGCACATGTATACTTATTTTTGCTCAACGTCACGTTGCTTCTCTATTGCCACAAAGACGGCTCGGTGATCAGTGAAGTAACACGCTGCCGTCTCTATGGCCCCAACACAGTATTTGGAGTTGTCTGTCTGTCTCTGATAGACAAGATCAATGGTGCTTCCAATTGGGTCGTCTGTGCAGTTGGAAGACTGGCTAAGTCGAGGTTAAACTTGTCCTTCACAGGAACACAAAGAGAGTCTGGAGCACGATTGAAGTCACCAGCCACCACACACAGTTCACTTGCCGCCCGACTAGGTATACACGTAGCCACTACGTCTATAGTGTCTTTAACGGAATTGTTCGGTGGCACATACACGGCTTCGATTATCACACCACTTTCGTCAAGCTGAACGGCACAGGCTTCACCCTTAGGCACCGCTACGTTTGGCAGTTCACTGGCAGCAATCCCATTCCTGACATAGATGCAGACTCCCGAGCTTCTGGTAGCGTCAACACGACTGGCATAAGCATTTGCGCTCTCCTTCTCCATGGCTATACCACACTGGAAAACGCCAGTCAGAAGCGCAGCGGCTCCAGCGCAGTGTCAGACGGCGACTGCACAGCGAGTGCGCGCCGGCGCCAGTGCGTCTACCACGGCTACGACGTCACTCCTCTGGAATGCGTAGACCGGCGGCGGTGAGTCGCGCGCGGCGGCGGCGGAGTGCGCTAGAGGTGCCGGCTCCGGTGGCTCCGGTGCGCAAGCCGTGTGACATCACTGATCCTTGCGCATGCGCACCACGGCTCTTGAAGTGCCGCGCGAAACGGGCTTGGCTAGGCCAGTGTAGCTAACGCTACAAAAACCCAATGATACTGGTAAACCTCTATTATTGGTTCAATGGAACAGGTCTCAACGATTCAATGCGGTAAATTAAGGCACTCCGTGTGACGCAAGTGATTGCCGCCGATGGACATCTGACCATTTATTGAAAGCGTTAAACCGCCTAGCATCTCAATCATCCACTTTTTCCAGAGCACAGCTCTTAGTTAGGTGCCCGTTCCTGCGGCCAGCATCGGCATCGGCGTTTGAAGGCGGCGTAACCGAGCGAACGAGAGAAGTATGAAAGAGGGAACGCGGAGCGCCGCGGGGTAATGGAAGACGCGAGGAGGAAAGCGCAGGAGGCTACGGTGAAGTAAGTATGGACAGAGTATAGCGCGCGTCGTCTGGGAGGTCACTGGGCAGCAGCAGGTCTTAATCGCACCCACACGCGGGCCCTCGCGATCTCTAAATTATGCGAGGCAGTCGCGCCACACTTCGATCGTTTGCAACGCGCCGTATGAGGCAGATTGTCCGCGCCATCCAGTATATCACGAAATGAAAATACGTATAGAGGTGCGCTCAAATTTCGCATTAGGAATTATCGAAATCATTGTAAAGAACTCAACGGAGACGGATAAAGCCGTTCCTCCATTTTATTGAACTTCTTCTCCTTCTCCTCCGGTACTCGCGCCACTTCTACTTCGTCTTGACGGCATTCCACATTCTCCGGGGCCTCTGACTCCATCCCTCCTGGGATGGTATGGGATGATGTTCCCAACGGAGCTAACTTCGATCGTCTTCGCCGGAGTCTCGTAGTACATTGACTTGAGGATTCCTTGCTGGCTTGCCGTTTTGGTGACCATGTATGGACCACTAAATTGGCACTTGGAGCCGCTCAGTCCTTTCTTGACGAGTATAAAACCTCCAGGTTCAACCACAGGCAACTTATGATAGTGCCTATTGTCGAAGTTTCTCTTCATTCCACATTTATATTTAATTTGCTGTTCGGCTGTCTTGGGGGTCTCTAGAAGAATAACGCGGCCGGCGATTCCTAACTGATGATCTGCAGGAAGCCAAGGACTTGTTCCTTTTGCACAAAAGTATAGACTGCAGCCCAACCCCTACGTGTAGGTGTTATTGTGGTGAGTCACTTAAGCTTCCAAGGCACATTTCCATCCACCAGGGAAGGTAGGGTATAAATCCAAATACTTCTTGAGGTCGCGAATTAACCTTTCTGCGAGTGCGTTGCCTTCCGGATGGTACGGAGTTGAAAACCTTAGAGTGATGCCTCTCTGTTCGGCCCATCTTCTGAGCTTTTCGCTACGGAAAGCAGGTCCATCATCAGAGACCAATACTTTAGTTGTCTTGAAGATGACGCGTTCCATTAGGGCGATTACAGAGTTAGCATCCTATTTTCCACATTTAGCTGCTGCCATTCTTGTACATTCGTCAATGGCGACAAGGAAATCCTGCGTCCTCCGCACGCCTTCCCCCTTCTTTTTGACTTCAGCGAAGTCGAGGTGGACAACTTCAAAGGGTGCGCTCGAATACTTGGGAATGACCATTTCGTTTCCTCTAGGTTTGTATTTGGCTTTAGCCATTTGACACAGGTGGCAAGTTCGGACATATTCATGTACGTCTTCTTTCATACTTTCCCAGGTAAAGCGCTGGTTTATCTTTCTGAAAGTCTTTAAGAATCCATCACGCCCACCCGATTCGGCGCTGTCGTGGTAAAGTCGCAAGATTCTTGGCCGGCATGTTTCTGGCACGTAAAACTTCTCGCCCTGTAGTCGAATTTCCTCTGTTCCCTCCCAGATGCCGATGGCGCACACTTTTTTCGTATTTGCTGCTGGTGGAATATGCAGCCACGATAATGCATCAGCTTCTGGTAGCTTGTCCCCTGGTCTGTCGGTCACTTCAAATGTGAATTGCTGCAGTTCGTTGATCCACCTTGCAATTCTGTCTTTCGGTTGAAAGAGATTGAGAAGATAGGTAAGTGCTTTGTTGTCCGTAAACAGCTTGAACTGTCGACCTTCAAGATAGGTTCGGAAATACCTTACAGCCATTTCCACTGCAAGTGCTTCCTTTTCCATAGTAGGGTAGTTTTCTTGCGCTTTCGTAAATGTGTATGAGTAATAACCCACAGCCTTGAGTTGGCGCGCTGGTGGCTGTCAGTCATCCCGTTGGTAGAGTACAGCCCCAGTTCCATAAAGTGATGCGTCCGTGCAGAGCTCAAAAGGTTTTTCGAAGTCCGGAAGTATCAAGACCGGATCTGAAGATATGATGTTGACAAGTGCTGGATATGTTTGTTCGCAATGCTCACTCCAAACAAACGGTGCACCTTTCTGTGTGAGAGATGTCAAGCACTTCGTCATGGTGGCGTAGTGTGGTATGAAGGCTCGAAAGTGTCCAGACAGACTTAGAAAAACTCGCAATGAATGCAAATCGTACGGCCGAGGCAATGTCTTTATCCTCTCGACAGACTCTGCTTTGGTGCTTTTCGTGTGGCCGTCAAACACTCTGCCCAGAAATACCACAGACCGCTTGAAGAACTCGCTTTTTCTGACATTGATCTGCAACTTGGCTTTACTCAGTGCTTCCAAAACCTGTGATAAATGCTTTGCGTGCTGGTCCTCTGTTTTAGAGTACACAATTATGTCGTCCACGTAGACGTTACAAAATTGTTCGGTACAAGCAGATAGAACATTGTTCATCATTTTTTGAAACCAGGCGCCCGAGTTCTTCCAGCCAAATGGGAGCCTGCTGTATTCGTACACATCGAACGGTGTAACAAAAGCTGTAAAGGTCTTGTATTCTTCTTGTAGAGGAACTTGCCAATAACCTTTGCAGAGATCGATTCGCGAAAACCACTCACATCCTCCAGTTTCATTAATTATGTCATCGATCCGTGGCATAGGAAATGGAAACAAGTCTGTCTGTCGGTTTATCAATCGGTAGTCCGTGCACAACCTGAAAGTACCGTCCTCCTTAGGCACAATTGTTATAGGGGATACAAACGGGGATGTCGAGGGCCTGATGATGTTAGCATCTAGCATTTGTTGCAGTTCGTTTTTGAGCCATACTTTCTTCTCGTGAGATAGCGGACAGGGCTTCTTGCGGACTACATTTGTGTCTCGCAGCTTGAATGGAACTTCCAGGAAAGGAGTTGCGAGAGGGTATGCTCCAAAGCAGATGAGCTCAGGATACGTTGTCAGTATCTCGTCTGCGTTTCTCACCATCCTAACCTGTGTTTCTTGTGCCAAGCAGTTTTCTTCTAAAGTTGAGTCGATAGTTAATTCATCTTTCCAAGATATGTTTAACTTAAGGCGCCTCATGTCCGGCCTCGACAGTATGAAAGAAAAATTCACGTCATTCATTACAAGTGCCTTAACCTCGATTGTCCGATTCTGGTATTTAAGAATCTCTGTTGTCCAGTAATGCAGAATTCTTCTGCTGCGGTCGTAGCTTTGCACCTCCACTGCTTTATCTTGTCGGATTTCCCTTTTGTCTGCCAGGACCTCATTTATGAGACTCACAGACGCTCCTGTGTCCACTAGCACATGCGTGCTTCTGCCATTAATTTTCATTTCGGCATGAAGAAGGTTGGTCTTCAATAAATATACAACAGCTCTGTCGTTGTATGACACAGATGCACTGTCCTTACACTGTACTTGGCTTTCCATCCTTTCACTCCCAAGTTATATCTCTTTCGCTTCTGCACTCATCTGCTCTCTGGTTACTATGCTGTTGGCGTCCACTTGACCAACATTTTCGGCTTTCTTCCGCGTAGTTAGATGTCGGTCGGCATGTGCAAGGGAGTGTACAAAACGTTATTCAGGGCGAGCAAGAGATCCTCGGCGGTCTTAGGAGATCTGGCCAGCAGCTGTTTCTGGCAGTCTTTGTTCATGCCTAGCATAATCTGTAGCACAATTGATGTCTCAGGAAGGTTTGCGTCAGCGAGCAGGAGTAGCCTTCGCTTTTCATAAAAGTATTCTTGAAGGCTTCCGACTTTGTGTCTAAACAAAATGGCATTGTTCCACCGTTCTAACCGGTTAATTTCAAACGATGTCAAGAAGCTCTGTTTCCATTGACTCCACGTGTCACTAAGGTGGTCTAAGATTCTCATGTCGAACCACTTTTTCGCAATTCCCGACAAAAATGGCCTGAGGTTTCTTATCTTATCATCGTCCGAATCCCATCAATTTTGTTGGCAGGCATATTCATAAAAGCCAATCCACGTAGTGGCAGCCGTTGATATACCCTCAAAATGGTCCGGCTTAATGGCATCACCTTTTGGAACGGCTCTGCGTAATGCCGCCTGGCTCAATATGTTTAAGAGCTGTGACTGTTGCTCAACCTGCTTTGACTGCATCTGCGGTAAGTCAATCATAATAGATATGGTATTCTGTCCAGAAGGTGACTCATTGGACGGTGTCTGACAGTAGTTCTCGTCATGGTGCATCAAACTGCGAAATTCAGCCGTACCTCTCTCTGTCAAGGGACACTCGCGTGAGCTTGCCTTGCTGGTGACGTCGATGAGCGGCTCGATCAATGTAGAAGACCTGCCCGAGTCAGCGTCGCTCTTGTCACTGGGACGGTAGCTACCCGGCGTGTCCATCTTTCCGTTCGGCGAGTCTTCTCAACGCGCACTAGTTTTAATCCTCTGCGACTGCGCCAAAATGTAAAGAACTCAACGGAGACGGATAAAGCCGTTCCTCCATTTTATTGAACTTCTTCTTCTTCTCCTTCTTCTCCTCCGGTACGCGCGCCACTTCTACTTCGTCTTGACGGCACTCCACAATCATCAGGGATTTTTTTTCATTTACTGTTTCTGAGAACAAATCTGCACTGATTCCCCGTTCTCTTCCCTGGCTCTTCTCTCCAGCTGCTCGATATTCGGTGGTTTCACGCATGTGTCTGGACACATGATATTTGGACTGAGTACCACAAATAATTGCATCATGCTTACATTTTCGGAAGTGGAGCGCAAAAGACATCGCTGCGTTCTGACCTTATCACAAAACTCGATTTGAAGAAAAGTGACGCAAAGCATGTTTTCGCGCCGCGGAGCG
Organism: Dermacentor silvarum; assembly: GCF_013339745.2. NCBI lineage: Eukaryota > Metazoa > Arthropoda > Arachnida > Ixodida > Ixodidae > Dermacentor > Dermacentor silvarum. Next base: position 69,692 of record NW_023607018.1, on the reverse strand, counting down.
TCAAGAAGCAAGGCGCAGAAAGTGACGCGCTCCCAGCGCTGCCAGTGCAAATAAAGTGTTTTCGTCACGATACGACGGCATCATCACTCGGGCGATTCGACGGCGACTGCAGAAGTGACACCTTACGCTCTCTCACGCGTTCCGGTGCGCGCGCGATTGAAGCAAGCGAACGAGCAGGCTGGCAAGTAAAAAAGGACGCGCGTGCGTAGTATGCGCTCTCGAACTTCGGCGCGCAGCCGTCAGAAGGCGCAGCCATGCAGTTTAGTCGCCGGCAGTGACTGCTGTGCCGCAGTGCACTCTAGACGAGTCCACACGGACATGGCTCCAGCAACGCACGGAAGTGACGTCACTAAAAGACAACGTCACACGCATGCGTATTTCCGGTTTCTTGTGGGCGCGTAGTTTGATTTCATGTTATTCGCACGTGACATTCAGTTGATTCAGTACGCATCCAGTCAGCCGCCTGCCGGGTCGTGCTTTTCTGCTGCCACTGGTGCTGGTCCCAAGGCCTGGTTCTGCTGCATCCTCGCAAGCCTTTAACATCATCCTTTTATATGCGCGAAAGCTGCATTTGAGCGTTATTTTATATTTACTGGCGTTATATTAATCTTTTCTAATAAGTATTTTGTTTGTAATTTGATTATTTTTGTCGCGTATCTGCCGTTCTTGCTGCTGCTGTTCGCGACTACTTGCTTTGTTTTATATGTGCTAAAGCCGCATTGCAGCGTTATTTTATATTTGCTAGCGTTATATTAATCTTTTCTAATAAGTAGTTTGATTGTATTTGTCGCGTATCTGCCGATCTTGCTGCTCTTGTTCGCGACCGCTTGCTTCGTTCATCCCTAGCGCGGATTTCTCGGATTTGTCAATATATATACTGCTCACTAGAAGGTAGCCTTCTTTCGTGTGTGAAAAAAAGCTCAGATTTATTTTCTCGCAGTTTCATCTTCTTTTCTTTTTCTCAGTGTTATTTTAGATTGTACTGCTTGCGAAATGACACGTGTTTTGGTTGCCGGCGACTCGATGGTGAAATACTTGGACCAGTATTTCCTATCGCGTCGTCCTTTGTCAGTCAGTGTTGCCGCGCATAGAGGAATAAAGATTGAGAATTTGCTCTCAATGATTGCTGACAAGCTAGCTGGTTTTGATGTTGTCATCGTGCACGTTGGCACTAACAACACTGATGACAGTGTCAGCGTGTGCATCGACAAGTATCGCCAGCTCGCTCAGGGGATCATTGAAAGGAATTCCATGGTGCATGTAGCTTTTTCTGCCATTCTTCCTCGGGGGCAGAATGAGTACCGCCCACGGAAAGATCGGTACTCTTTGTTGAATGACAACTACAAAAAGGTTAATGCTGCCCTGATGCAGTACTGCCACGAGTGGGGCTTCACTTTCCTGGGTGGTCTCGTGAACGACTGGCCCAGCTACCTGAGCAAGGATGGTGTCCACGCGAACCGCTTTGGTAACAAGGTGCTGGCAGACTACCTGTACCAGGAGGCCTGCACCTTGTCCATCCATCTGGAGAGATGCCGCATCCAGCAGTGCTACAAGGAGACCCAGGCACCTTCTTCATGGACCGGCCGGACTCGGCAGGACAGCATCCCTGCCATCTCAGAGGCTGACTTTCCCCCACTTGGTTTGCATATTTTCATTTCTTCTCAAGCAGCAAGTGGACCTTCCACAGCACCAGCTCCTGTCTGGAAAGCCAGCACTGCTCCCTTGCAGAGGCACGATACCAACCAGCCGACCAGAACCCTTCAAGGTGCTGGCTTTTCACTTGTTGGCGGTGTCCGTGTCCGTTGCAAGGGTAGCAAGGCTTGGTGGACCTGGGACAGCCTGCCTTCCCCCATTTTCCATGGCACAAGTGTACCAAGCAGGGGAAAAGCCGAGGGGAGGTCTGATGAGCCAATGATCCCTGGTCGAGGTGCAAGCACCACTTGTGTCAGGAGAACTAGGAGAGCCACACAGAAGCATGAGAGTGCTTCTGTTGTGTGCTCTTCTGTGGGAGAAGGAGAGGCCAGTGCTCGAGAAGCAGCTGTGCCAGAGGCTGTCTCCCAGTGTGGTGACAGTGAGTGGAAGCTGGTAGTATCGAAGAGACGGCGGCGGAAGGCTGCGGCACTGCACAAGCGAGAGTGGAGCTGTGACCTGGCTGCAGACAGGGAAGGCAAAGTTCTCGCTGTGACAGCTGCCAAGTTCTTCAAGTTCGTTTCACCTTTGACAGCAGTTGTAAGCCAGAAACAGACGTGCATTGACAGTGGAAGGTCTGAGTCTGCTTCTTCTACTGTCTCTGGTAGCAAGCTTGAAGGACAAGCTGTTGCCTCTCGGAATGCCTTTTGTGACAGTTCTAGCAAGGTGCAGCATGTGGCTAGCAGGCAGAATAAAGACTGCTTGGTAGTTGCTACGGCTGAGTGCAGACCTGTCATAAATAGTGCTCCAAATGAGGTCACTGTCTGCAAATGCTGTAGGCCAGGAACAATGAAGGATGGAGGGCAGATCACGAGCAATCCTGGCACAGAGGCTGGTGACCTTAACAAAGCTGGGTGCATTGCTTCCACGCGACATAGGTGTTGTGAGGCTGCTTTGACATCCAGCTGCAGGCCTGCCAGCTCTGATGCCCAGGCTGTTTGTGAAGGTGCCGGTGCCAACACCAGAGTTCCTAATCCTGTGAATGTATTGCATGGTGGAGGAGGCAAAGTTTACTTGAATGCAACATTTGATAACTTTATTTCTTTTAGGCAAAGCTTTGATGAGTGGTGCAGAGAGGGCAAGCACATAGTCACAATAAATAAGTCTCAAAAAAGTCCATTTGCAACAGAATCTAAAGAGTTTGAGTATATTAGGATTTCATATTGCTGTGTTCATGGTCGTCCCATAAAACCAAAAGGCACAGGAAAGCGACCCAAGCAAGCATACAATGGTACTGGTTGTGAAATGGCAGTATCGGTGAGCTTGTGGAAATCGCCTACTCTGCACTATAAGATAATCAAGCTGCAAACTAAGCATAATCACACAACGAATTATTATGACTTGTATCCTCATAGCAGGCTTCTGAACGATGCAGAGAAGGCAGAATTCTTTGATTTTGCCAAATGTAATATTGGCCCAAAGCATTTTAAAAATTTGGTCGAACAGAAAACAGGCAAGAAGTTAACTACGAAAGATGTTAACAATTACAAGCAAAGGTTTTCTATTCCTATTCGCAACGAGCAGGCTCACGGAGAAATGGTTTTAGAAAAAATACACACCTTGTTAGCAAATAATCCAAACTGGGTCATTCACTATGAAAAAAATCAAAATAATAACCTGCAATTTGTGCTGCTTCAGGCAACGCACATGCGTGAGATTTTGGAAAAGTATCCAGAAATTTTATTTATTGATGGAACATATAAAGTAAATATTGAAGGCTATATCTTGTACTCTATTTTGATTGAAGACGGTGGAGGTCGCGGGAGACCTGTGTGCTATGCCTTTTTACGAAATGAAACGACTGAAATTGTGCAGGCTATGTTTGCCAAGTTCGCAGATTTTAACCCGTTTGTTGTGTCGGCTTGCAGAGTAGTCATGATAGATAAAGATATGAATGAGCTACGCATTTTGACCAAGATTCTTCCTAATTCTGAAATTTTGTTGTGTACATGGCATGTGCTGCACTGCTTTCAGCAAAAGGTAAATGAGAAAGCTAGACTCCAGCGTGATCAGTTACTTCCTCTCCTAAAAAAAATTGTTTATTCCTTCACGGTACAGGACTACTTAGACAGGCTTGCTGAGCTCGAAGCTATGGCTTCTAAAGATTTTATTTCTTATTACATGCAGAACTGGCACTCCTGTAAAGAAATGTGGGTACATGCATATCGGCAAAAACTGCCTACATTTGGTAATAACACAAATAATCGCATTGAGTCTCACAATCAAAAGATTAAAAGTTATCTCACTTCAAGCATGCATTTGGTTCAAGCCATAGAAGCATTAGTAAGTTATATTGACACGGATTTCTTATCTCTAAAATTTTCCAAGTTTAAGGAAATGAAGCTGAACCTAAATATAAATGATGCCATTGAGCCATTTCAGCTAGCCTTGTCCCGTAATTGTACTTCTGAGGCCACAGGTAAAGTACTAGAGCAGTATGAACGGTTTAAAAAGGTAGATTATCTGGTCACGTCCACCACTAATTCTTATGTAGTGGCATCTGCAAGTTCTGAGCACAGTGTTTCATTATGCCTGACGCGTTGCATGTGTGCTTTTTATAATCAGTACAGTTTGCCTTGTGCCCACATTTTAGCAGCTCGCCATTTTGCCCAGCAAGACCTTTTCGACAAAGCATGCATACCGGACAGGTGGTGCAAGGATCATTTCCTGAGCGACAGCTGCATGGCCTCTGGTGCCACACCAGTAGTGACAAGCAGCATTCAGATGCCACCATCTGTGAAGCTGGACACTGTACAAGAAAAGTATTCTTACACCTACAAGAGACTTTGTGAAATGTCCAAGACTGTTGCTAATGTATTAGCTAATTGTGGTGAGAAGGAGCTAATGGAAAAACTTGCATCATGCGAGGCATTTTTCAGGAACTTGACCACCTTTCCTAGTAATCAAATTACAGTTAGCTTACAAGGTACACCAGCTCCATTACCCCAAATGACTGCTACAAGCAGTTACAGGCATTCGAATAGTACAAAGCTTGTTGTACCTTTGGTGAAAGCAACAAGAGGACGGCCAAGGAAAGCCAGAGCTGTTAAGCGCAAGTTTTTATCGCAAAAGAATATAGTAGGCCTTGCAACGGTGACAGCAGACATGTTAAATGTCTGCAAACGCTACTCTCTTTCAGATGCTGATTTAAATGCTTTAGTACAGGGCACCTCGATATCAGACAGCGTAATTAATGTAGCACAATACTTAATTCATGAAAAATTTCCTCATTGGGATGGCTTTCAAGATGTGCTTCTTGGTCAGCGTTTACAATATACTCAAGTAAAAAGCCCTTTTATTCAAATCTTGCATGTCCGAAACCCCGATCACTGGCTTACAGTAAGCAATGTTGACGCTGATGAAAACACAGTGTTTGTATATGACTCAATTGACCAAGATACTCCTTCTGATGCCGTCAGGCAAATCTGTCATATGCTAAAATTGCAGTCTCCAACGCTGACCATTCGCACTAAAGGGGCACAAAACCAGCGCAACACACTTGACTGTGGCTTGTTTGCAATTGCAAATATGTATTATGTAGCATCAGATAGGCGTCCAGAAAATTTAAACCTTAATCAGAGTATGCTGCGCAGACATTTGCTGAAATGCATACAAAAAGGCAACATGGAAGATTTTCCACTCACAAGCTCTCTCACTGTTCGTGTGCAGCCAAAAGATTGCATTTACAAGTTGCATTGTGTGTGCAGGCAACCACTATATGCTGGAGTAGTACTGGACATTTCATGTGCATATTGTTCAAGAGGATTTCACAGAGCATGCCTTGGCCCTTTAGCAGATAAATGGGATAACAAAGTAATTGTGTGCTCTAAGTCATGTTTGGCTACTGCCAAGGAAAAGATCCATACTCATAGTACATAGCATTCTTCTCTTGGTACAGTGAAACCCGAACATAACAAACCAGACCACCATAAACTAAATTCTCCTCTATATCACACATGCATAACTTGCTGACTGATACTCATGTCAGACACTTGCTCATAACAGGGGCTTTTTTTTAGCCTAAATGCAAGAATACTCAGAAGCATTCCAGCAGATAAGCAAGATCCAATCGAGTCGCAATTTTTAGCGACTGGCGAGCTGTTCAAGTCACAAGTACAAATTGCCGTCTACTATGCGTAGTTCCGTTTACAAAAAAGCAGATACCTCTGGCTTAATTTTTTCCACTGAAGACAAAAAATTCATGTAGAGCAAACACAATACAAAAGTTTTTCATTTCATTATAGATGGGTTGGATTTAAAGAGTTACCTAATATAGTGAACTATTTTTATTGCATAGGCCTGCTTGTTCTAATCAGGTTTCAGTGTATCCACAAGCTACCAGTAAACTCTGGCACAACCCAGTGATGTGATTTTTTTTTTCTTTTTTTTATTGTTCTAGTCAGTTTTAAATTCTAGTCATTCTAGTCAACTCTACTGGCATAGAAGGGCAACATTTAATGTGAAGCTAGCAGAACTAGTTCTAGTCAACTCAACTGGCAAAGAGGGCAACATTTTATTGTGAATGAAGCAGAGCTAGTTCTAGTCAACTTGTTTCTGGCCAAGAATTGCCACATTCATCATGAAGGAAGCAGAGCGAGTTCTATTCCACTCTACTTTCAAAGTAGGGCACCATTTCATCGAGAAGGAAGCAGAACTAGTTCTAATCAACTCACCCAAACTAACCTAATATAACCTAACCCCGGCGGCAATTTACAATTTATTTGTACACTTCAATGCTGTTAAGAGGTTTATTTGTTCATTAACAATGCACTAACATAGTTCCATTGGTAGTTGTTTAACTGCTTTATGGTTGCCTGCGGCATCAGGATTGTTACGGCTCAACTGCAAGGAACAAGTTCCCAACATATTTTTGATCGGTTATTTGATTTGGCATGGGCAGACTTCAGCATCTAAAGAGCATCACCCCCAGTGTCTCATTGTTCTTGACACCGCCAGCTGGCGTCGACAATCCCTCGGGAACTTGTTTATTGTGGGCTTTAATGTGGGCAGGTTCACTTTGTATTATTCAATTTGAAAACCTGATTATTCTGCTTCTAAGTAGCCACAAGTATTTTGGATATTCAAGTATGTTACAAAATTTGCTTTCCATTGGTCTGGTACAGCTTTAACAACCAAAATCTGTACTTGCATTGCCCACATTACCTTCCTGTTGCCGCAAGTCTCTCGGCGGAGCCTGACCGCTACAGAGCGCGTTCTCGGGTGGCGGATAGAGAAAAGTCTTGTCATGAAGCCGTGCTAAGCAGCTTCATGCAAGACAGGCACGTGTGCCCGCGGACCAACAGGCTAAAAAAAATGCTACACAGCAGCACTCAGATTGTCACAGTGACATATTCATATTTGAGTGCAAGTTGCAGATTCTTTTTAATCCTTTGTGCTTCACTTGTGCTTTTTCCTCTTTTGTACAGGTCCCCTAGATGTACCACCTGCGTGCATTCACTACCATCAAGTCATCAGGAACGCGTGCACCTCTATGTGAATTGTACGCTATTTTGTCTAAGATGAAAAATCAGACTTGTATAGTTTGCTGTAATGGTTCTGCCAATAAAAGTTTGGTTATAAATGTTTACTTTTCCTGCAAAGCTGGCATTGTATGTGACAGGCCAATGCAGCATATTACCTATATATAGCTTTTTTCTACATTTCTTTTGCAGGTGCACAATATTTACCTGCTATGAAATTGGGAGCATTGCTTCCCTTTGATATAGTGAGTGGAAAAGAATACAAGAAAAGCACACAGCACAACAAAAAGATATACACTGGACTTTTTTTTTTGTACTGTGTGTCTTTTGCATGGAAGCCAAATTGCACTGCATAGTTGATACGAAACACACAAGATGATTGTGCACCATCTTGTGTGCTTTGGCATTTTTACTTCGGAGTATTTTGTATCAGCTATGCAGCACAACTTGGCCTCTGTGTTCAATAACCAACTAGCCTCCACATAACTGTTTTTTGTCCTGAGTTATGTGCCAACTAGGTCCTCGGTTAGCCTTTTTATATACTACTACTCTTTGATCGGGTGCTTATCACTATCATATTTGAGGCAAGGTATAGCTTTGCCTACAATTTTTATTGGCCATTAACACAAGTGGACAGAGACAACAGCATAAAAAAATTCATGCTAAAGGGCAGCACTCGAATCCAACGCTCAAGTCCAGATTATGCTCTTTTGCAATGAACTCGCGTTAAATGCACAACACACATTTATTGTTGGACTGTCTTTCACATATGCTTTTACTGTTGCGTGGGTGATCAAGTATTGGGCTCCTGTACCTACACTGAGCATACTTGAAGAATTATAACACGTTTCAATGATCCAGATCACATTTTTGTATGCACTATACATGTTTCTTTATTTTTCTAGAACGCATTCTGAGTATCCCAGAGACATTGTGTTGCAAGACTTGTGCATATTACGCAGATATTCAGTGAACATCTAGAAAAGGGCATTGAAATGTTACCTGAAAATGGCCTCAATATTAATTCAAAGTTATTCACATTTTGTTTGAGTGAAAGAATACAGCACATTTTTATCGTGTATGACAGTGTAGCCCACCTAAATGTTACTTTAATGTAGCAGAGTAATTTGTATGCTCATTAAAACAGCTATATAAAGGTAGCCTGCTTTAATACATGAAAAGGTGTGACATATTTGAGGGATAAAAATAATACCAAGGTAATTTCACTACAATTGTTAAAACTTGCTGTTGAGCACTCACTCAAAGCACCCAAATAAACTTTTCCACGCCTTGTTTACATACTATCACTACTAACACTGTTGAGCATGCAAAAAATTTCAATTAAATAAGTAGTAACGTGAAAGCTCATTCGTTTTATTAGACATCTAGAGGAAAAGCTAAAAATTATATGTGGTGTGGAGAAAACATGTAAACATGCACAACTTAAGCATTTCATGATTCAGCTACTAGGAATTTATGACTTTTTATTATCATTTTGCTGCAGGCTAAGGTAACCAATAAAAACTAAGGATTTGACAGCATACTTTGCCACATTGAAATTTATATTGCCCTGTTGTTTGGATGCTTCAGGCCACAAGTAGCTGCTCTAGGTACTTTAATGCTTCCACCAAAAAGTGAACCCGTATGGCTTGAAGTGCTTTTTCTCTGCACCAAGAAAGAAATGTGAACAGGCTCATATATATTCATGCGAAAGTTACTAAACACTTCTGAAGCTCTAGGGTTTCAGAATTGGTAAAGCAACTAAACATACACGTAGAGCAAGAAGTTATCCGCTGACTGTGCCACTTAACATCCTACCATGCTGTGGTGAAGCTATGCATTTGACCCATCCCTTTTCCCCTGCGCCTAACTGCAAGTAGCTCACGTCAATAAGTCATCTGCAGAGTGTCACAGAATTCTGTTTTGAGAATTCTTTGCATGTGCTAATGTTTCTCCAGATATGCCGCATAAGTAAATTAAGAAAACTAGGCTAGAACATAGCACTGCTAACTGTCTAAGTATGCAATAGGTTGTGATGATTGTGACATTTCGACACCTGCATGCACGTGCGACCTTGCACACTCTCGTTTATCAAAGTGACGTTCCTATACCTCGTACCTCTCACAATCTTGCGATTTCATGCAAACTGTGACACACTCAACCCAGTTCTAAAGTGGGTGAAGTCTGCCCATAATGCTATAAAGCAGTGTGTGACTGTTGGTGGGATCGAATCTGTCCTCCAGCACAGTGGCCCAATGTTCTAACCATTAATCCACAGTTGCACGCGTACTTCTCTCATGCCAAAGTCACTCTTGGACAGTGGCGTACCAATTATTTCTTGAGTGGGGGGTGGGGGGGCAAACTGCAAATGATCTCGCAACTCTCTGTCTCTCTCTCTGTCATTATATATATATATATTTGGAATTACTATTACAATAAGTGAAAAAGCATGGAAATGTATCTGTCAGTTATTTTTAGATTCACCAGACATAGATATATCTATAAATCATACATGGTGAACCATGGCAGCCTGAAATATTATTTAAATTTCCATTTATTTCTTGCAACTATATAAAGTCTCAAGATGATGCAGGTACAAAAGGCAGTGAGCGTCCAGAGGTTCCTGATCCCACCCAGTAGCACCGCAGGGCACGTAAAGAAAATCCCCATTTGTTACAGACAATTTTACTAATTAAACAAGAAATTGTACTTGCTGTTTAGGTCTATAGCACAAATGTATCGCTAGTTAAGGTAGTAGTATTATCGAGGTTATACACAATGAAGTACAATCAACATGAATGACTCTCAATATTCACACAAGAAAAGACAGCAGATGTGTGCGACCTTGGAGAATTACAACCAAATTTCCAGCACAGCTGTTTCTTTCGAACAGTTGAAATGAAAATTTCAGTTTCCTGTAATTATATCGCACTGTTAAAAAGTTGCCTGTATATGACTTTTCTGTTGGAAATCTGGCTTGCATGTAATGCTTTGGAGTACTTCTTTTTGGAAATTTTTAAAAAAACATTAATTCACTAAACATGTTACTTCGCCATAGCGTTTATCATGGTGTACTACCTCCCTACTCATAAGATTTTTTTTATGAAGACTGTTTGACCCAACCCCATTTAACTCGCACAGAGAGTTTTCATAGCACACCACCAATTTTCACTAAATTTGGTCTTGGTGGCGTTTACAGTTCTGTCAGGGCAGTGGGCTCAATTCTGCCCCACTCGTTAGATAGGCTCTAGAGGCTATTGCTACAAGCACTCTAGAGTGCTTGCATACGTAATTCATTGCAACAGTCCCAATTACCCATCTATTGTGAACTTTACCTCCAGATCAAACGTTACCTGGTCTTAAAAGTCACAAAACTGAATGAAGCTACCTCCTTTAGTTCAATGAGGACACCATGCGAACCCAGCATATCATGCATGAAAAAGTTAAAGGCAAGAAATGAGGGTTCAATAAATATTCCTAACGCTTCTAAATAAGCCAGAAATGTTAAACTCTGCGAGACGTAGTTAAAATGCTGCCTATTCCATAAAAGTATAAATTATCTGAAATGCAGAATTCTTTTGGGGACATTGTGAAACCTAGCATTGTGAAACCTAACAACAGCGTGATATTTCCTAATACTTGCTTACAGACAGTTTTTTAAAGCTGTACTTGATCAACATGCATTTACCATTGCACATAAACTTGGCGTATTATTCCCCCTATGTTCGCACAATTTTACCTCATTTGTAGTTGTAATTATGACAGTGCAGCAGTCTATTCTATCGAAAAAGGCGAATTTAACCCACTCATCATACACATTGCCAATATATTGTCTATAACATGCCCCTAATTTTCCCCAGCTATAAACAAGATGGCATGGTTAGCTCACTGAGGACAACGGAGAAACAAACTACGCCCCTCGTACGATGTGCAAAAACACATGAAAAATCGAGGGTTTAGTAATTATCTGGAACACTTGCATTTAAAGCAAGAAAGGGAAAGTTTCGCTACTCATTGCGCTCAGAATTCTATTTTCACGAAATTTCAAGTCCGTATCTTGTGCGGTTGTTTTAGAAGTCTGGGAAACTATTAGACTAGCGGCACTATGACACCCTGAAACACTTCAACGAGTAACTTTCTACAAAGGCTCTAATGAACCTAAATAGAATGAACATATATCGCTTGTCACTCAGAACAATGCTTCGTACTTCGAATAAATATAAACACCGTGCTGTTAAATGCCGTTTATAATGCGCAAAAAATTGGGGAAAGAGAGTATTCTGTAACTGTTTTTCGAGCACATAAGCAACCTCCATGGTTCAAGTTTTCGGTACACATCACCAAAAAGTGGCCATTTCTTCAAAACATCAAATATTTGCTGCTCTTGCTCCTGCCAGGAAACAAGTAATAGTGTAGCTCTTATTTACAAACGACCTGAAAATAAAATCGATAAAATTAGAAGTTGTGCTTCGAAAATTTCCTGCTATAAGGCACACCAAGGATTTCATGCCGCAAGGCACACCAATCGTTGGGCGTGAGTGAGTAAAAAACATTTATTGTGGCTATGTACAAAGAGAACGTTTGGGACGAGCCAGAAGGGCCCGCCCCGTACAAATTCTAGGAGGGCTTCCTATTCCAGGACCCCTGCGGCTTTTGCGGCAGCCCGGTCTTGGTCCACCAGTGCACATTGGTCCTGTATGGTCGAGCGGCTGATTATAAACCTTGATCAGGACTTCTCCCCTCGCCCTCGGATTATATATGGCAAGCGGATTGTGTTTTCAAATACGGTTAAGTGGTCCCAAAAAACTGGGCATGATGCGAGTAGCACAAGCGGAAATTTGTTACGGCTATAACAGTCCAGCTCCAGGCCTTCACAATGTGAGCGTGTATGGCGAATCCCTTGTTTCGCCCGCTACAGCGCATCACAAGGAAGCACAAAAGACAATCCTCGCTGCCTAAGCAGGGTATACATATAGTAAATAAAAGCATTATCTACATGGCCACTCTATTGCAAAATAAAATTTAGCTGTAGTTTTGTTGAACTTTCCAGCATGCAGCTGAAAGTGCCCACTTTCAAAAGTGTGTGTGTGGGGGGGGGGGGCAAATGGCATACTTCGCCCCCCCCCCCACAATTTTGACAGTGGGGAGGCAAGTGCCCCCCCTGGTAGATATGCCTATGCTTTTGGAAACATCTGGCACATGCAAAACGTGCCCGTTCTTTCATTCTTCCCTCTTGACAGCTAGTATTTTGAGATGCTGTGCTAAATTGCACTGTCTTTGCGATCAGGCCACACTTTCTTCTAGATCCTTCAAAGTGGTTGAAGTTCACCTATAACGCTGTCGCATTCAAAGTAATAAACTAACATCAGCCCAATAAGATTAGTGGGTCCTTGCAGCTGTTATGTGTTAACATGTCACGCTCATAATACGTCATGCTAATGTTCTACCTGTAAGTATGTCATGCTATCTCTTAATGTGTCAAGCACCTAGAAGTGACATTACATACCATGTTCTTTAGTTCCAGCATGTCTGCATAACTGTTTACCAGTCATGTATGTTGGCATTATGAGATAATCTCACTCTACTTGCACACCAATCTTAGCCTGCTCAAGCTTGGTGGAGCAAGGTATTCTTAATTCATCAATGTATTAAGAACTCCTTCATCAAAATGTGTTTGCACTAAATCAGGTGTCACACTTTCACAATGGATAGAAGGGCGCGAGTGGAGGAATGGTAGAACTGCTGCCACGATGCCATTTTGCTCAAGTGTAGTTTCATTAGAGCTAAAACCTAGCTCAAGCATGTCTAGTGCGTCAATTAATGCAGCTTTCACTGGGAAATACATGACAGGGCGCTTTGTGCAAGCAGAATAGACAAAAAGCTGCCGCATCAGGTTGTAGGAAATGGCGTCACTGCGGGCAGGAGGCAGTGGCTTGATACAGAAGAAAATGGTTTAACAAAGGATTACTCGGTTACATGGTGATGGAGCCCAGTAAAAAAAAAAAAAAAACTCGAGTCCAGTTGAATTTTTCAGTGGGGCCAAACTGGTTCCAATTGGACATCACCGGAGTCCCAATTTCCAATTCGGCTTCTTGAGAAGTTCAGTTGGTTCCAATTGGGCATCATGAGAAGTCCAGTTGGACATCACTGGAGCTTGGTAAGCCAGTTGGTCCCAACTGGACCCAATTGGAAGTCACTGAGTAATCTCGTGGAACAACAGAATAGTTGATAATAATAATAGTACAACTATAATGTTAGTTTTAAAGTGAAAGATCTCGATATTTTGGTATGATCAATGGAGAGAAGCATTTAGCTTTCTGTCAAGTTAAAAATCTATCTTGAAATTTTACCAATTTCTCATGAACCACCACTTGGTCAACGAAATTTTGCTCACATATATAGCACCTGATATGCATCTCTCATAATGAAGTGGTGAGCGTTGGGTATGTCAATGAAGATAATTGCCGCAGTGCGTAGTGTGTTCATGCACGAGTATGCTTCTCGAAAGGAGTTCAAGTATATCCGTGTCGAATCAGGGTGAGGGACCATCTAGGCTTTTTTTTTTTCCTTTCCAACATGTTTCATGTTGGTCCCAGCCAGCTGTGCAATTCAGACCAATTGTGTCCAATTGTGTTAAAGAAATTGGTCCAATTGGAGCTGTTCGATTTTTCCTATGGGTGTCCCAAAACACAATTAGAAATATGCAACTGGTGTGACAAACTTTTTTTTGACTGGGAGCAAAAACAGCGGCCGAGTGCGCCCGCGTCTAGGGCGAGCTGCCTCGTTGTTCTCCGGTTACGGATACTAAGAGCTGAATACGTTGCACCATCTGGGCCGATACGCCCCATACTATGGAAGAGCAAAACCTTCAGCAAGGGCATAGAGTTTCCCTACTAAACTGAGTACAGGGACATCACTTAAACAACGCATCGGCACAAATTTCAGTGCGAAAACCCAACGCGCGTAAATTCGACGTTACTTTGCGGTGGCGGCACCGTGCACTCGTTGTTTGCGAGCAGCAATAACTATTCGTCACTACATAATTAGTGCAGATTTTCTGGGACGCAGTGCCAAATCCCGCACTAGAAGTGCTGTTTGCAAAGCGTGCTACTTGTCCATCCAGGCGCTGAACAGTTTAAGCAAGCCGAAAGCAGTCGCAATTGTTCAGATACAAACATTTTACAACTCGTCGTAACCTCAACGTAAAACTCACCGTCGAACACATCGTCGTTGAAAAGCATTCAGAAGCGATGCTCACGCTTGAAATTCAAACGACGCGCACAAGAGACGCGAACTCACCAGAAGCGATGCTCACGCTAGAAATTCAAACGACGCGCACAAGAGACGCGAACTCACGAACGTTACGATACGCTAGTACATAAGTGGATTGGACTGACTGGCAATGCTTGCCCGCATATCTATCTTACTTGAACAATGTGGTGTTTTACCGCTGTATTTAGTATATTTCATTTGTTTATTACAACGCGTCGGTTCCCTCTGGGTCAGTCATCGTTCACAGCTCTTCAACACAAATTCCTGCTAAGCGCTTTTCCTGTGAGATAATCACACCAGACTGTTTTGTGAAGCGTAAACGTGAACGTACAGAATGAGTTTACAGAAGCATAATAAAACATCCGAAAAAGCGCCGGCTATGGCTGATGACTGGCGCTGCACGCTTCACAGCATGACTACCATTCATGCTGTAAAGGCTGCCATCAAAAGAAACATGCACAGTATTATTATTGACCCCAAAAAATCACCTATGCCTGTCAAGCTGCGGGTTCAGTATGAGGTTTCATTGCCTCTCTGCACAAAATTAACGCTTTAGTGCATGAAATTCTATCAGACCATGTGATCTTATTACAACTTTATGAAGCTTCACAGCCCTACACGAGCGTTGCGGTAAAGCCCTCGACAGGAGTAAGGCATCATGAAATCATATGAATGCATGCACAGTGCGCCTGTGCTTAAGGTGAACGTAACCATTTGCTACCGCTCCGCTCAAGTTTTAAGTCTCAAAGCGTGAAATTCGGTCATATCGTGCGACATCATTAAAAATTTGTCACACTTCACCGCACTACCTAAGCATTGCGGTAAAGCCCTCAATAGAAGTAACACATCGCGAAATCAAACGAATGCATGCACAGTGCGCTTGTGCTTAAGGTAAATGTAAGCATTTGCTACCGCTCCGCTCAAAGTTAAGTCTCAAAGCGTGAAATTCGGTGATATGGTGCGACATCATTAAAATTTTGTCAAACTTCACCGCACTGCCCAAGCATTACGGTAAAGCCCGTGGCAAAAGTAGGGCTGCATGAAATCACATGAACGCACAGGCGGCGCTCTTGCGCGTGATGTTAAGTGAAAACATTCTCTGCCGCGCTGCACTAATATGCATCTCAATGATTTCATGTACTCACGCGCAACACTGCTGCAGGTGTCGACGGTATTATAGCATCTCCTATAAAATATGTGTATCATCTCTAATGTCTTCGCTCACATTATCAATAAAATATTTGAATCCGGAATTTTCCCTAGCAAACTTAAAATAGTCAGAGTTTGCCCGATTCATAAAGGTGGCGCCGACCATAGTGTAAACAATTTCCGACCTATATCAATACTACCTCTTCTGTCGAAACTTTTGGAAACTGTTCTAAATTCATGGCTGGAGGGTTTCTTAAGGAAATATGCTATTATCGGTACGGCAAACTATTGATTTCAGAAAAATCATGTGAGGATGCGCTTCTAAACATAAAACATGAAATACTGCAAAATATTGACAAACGTTTATACGCGGTAGGTTTATTTCTGGACCTGCGTAAGGAGTTGACAGTGTAAATGATATTATGCTTCTGTCCAAACTTTATGACTACAGTATACGTGGTATGGCATTAGATCTGATGAGGAGTTCCTTAACTGATTATTATCAGTGTGTTTCAGTTAATCAGGCGACTTCCTCACTTCTCAAAATACAGACTGGCGTACCACAAGCATCCATACTTGGTCCTGGATTATTTAACCTTTATACTAATGACCTTCCAAGCATTTCTTCCTCACCTAATATCATAATGTATGCAGATGACCCCAATCGTTTCTTTGCAAATTATTCCCTGCAATGCATAGAAAAAGAAATAAATGATTACTTGAATTTATTATCTGAATGGCTGTACATAAACAAACTTCAATTGAACGTCAACAAAACTAAATATATATCATATTTAAACCAATAAATAAGCCATTGCCTGTTAATATCAATGTTATATTTCAAGCAAAGAGGCTTGAACAAGTAAAAACACAAAAGTTTTTGGGGGTGTGGTTTCAGGAGAACTTCGTCTGGGGCAATAATGTCAACAAGCTGAGCAACGATCTTAGTAAAGTAGTAGGCTGTATGCATAAAATTATTGATATAATACCATTATGGCTAAAGAAAGCAATGTATTATGCCCTTTGTTACTCGAAGCAAACTTATTGTACCTTGATATGGGGAACGAGAGCAAAAAAGTATGAGAAGTTACTAAACTTGCAAAAATGAGTAGTCCGAATTTTTGAAAACTACCATGGTGAGCTGCGAGACTTACCCACACTAAATATTTTTAACAAACATTCATTGATCCAAGCAAATCAAGTTTTCTATTATAGATTACTCTTACATATAAAAAAACACAGACTCCATGTTGTCAGCCTACCCATTTCTCCTCCTCTATACCCATTACACAACAAAATCAGAACACCATTTACACGTACAAACTATGGATGTCAGGATCTGAACTATCAAATACCTAAGCTACTAAACATCATTGAACAAAGAATTGATTTTTATGCACCCCATTTTAAAGAATGTATAAAAATCTTTCTCTTACATTCTCAAATTCATTATAAATAAAATGCTATTGCACTAACATTTTGTTATGCACTGTATGCACATGTTTCTATCTGCACTGTAATGTGAAAGTACATACCAATAATTTTTTTTTCAAGCATAGAATGTATATTCATGTAATAATTGTATAAATCTATCTTGTTTATTTTGTATTTTCTACATTGTACTCACAAATTTTTTGTGCTGTATTTGCTTTGAATATGTTTGCCGAACGCGCTTAGGAGCAAGAGCCTCTGTCAGGCCACATGGCCTTTACCTCTTGTTCCTCCTTCTGTAACAAAGAAAGAAATAAACTTCAACTTCAAACTTCAACTTCAACGTGTCTTTTTCGGGAAGACCATGTGATGTCGTTACAACTCTGTCAAGCTTCACAACACTACGCAAGCGTTACCATAAATCTTGCAGCAGAAGTAGCTAAGGTGTTAGTAAATTTAATAAAAACATCAGCAGCACCCCAAGCGCAGTTGGTGAACACAAACATTCATTCTCTCTTTGCACAAAAGTCTGTGCATAGCTGTTTGGAACGAAAGAATTGCTGAGCAGTGCGATATTACGTATATCAACATTTACACACTTCGCTGCAGCACTGAAGGGTTCTAAAGACAGTGTGCTATAGTTAAAATACAAAAAGAAATAGTGAATCAATAAAAAATTATTTTATTCATGAGACGAATGAAAATATTCTATGCCTTACTGCACACAATTCACAGCACTGCATAAAAAAAGAAAAAAAAAAAAAACGGGAAATTTCAAGGAGCCCCTAGTAGATATATGCAACTTGCAGATAATAGCATGTATGCTAAAGACAGCACCAGCTGTCAAAATTAAGACATATCCCTCAACTCCTTACGGTCTGTCGCTCCCTTTGTTCCCAAGTATGCAAAGCACTGCGAGCTCTCTCTGCTGCAGCCTTCTTGGCGCAACGCCCCTCTGTCACTTCACTGGAGCCATTGCGGAGAAAAAAATAAGACACAAACAGTTTTATACCCAAGCTTGATGTCAGAAATCACCATCATCTGGGTGCCCCCAATGCTGATGTCAAGCAAGCTCCACCTCTCCAACTGCTCCCTGCCTCCAAGCAGTCCTACTGCACATTTTTTGCTTATAATATAAGCAGAGAAGTTATGCACATAGTTCATAAGCCCCATTCAATGATGATAAGTGAGTGTACTCATGCACTGAAACCTAAGCTTTTCATTGTTGCAGTTTCAATATTAAATATACAGGCTTGAATAGTGAAATTTTCTATCGAATTGATACAAATATTCAAGAAAAATTAGCTCTGAATATCGAATCAAATAGTGAATATTCCCTATTTATAAAATTGTGAAATGAAAAATGCAGTACAGTCTGTTCGGCAAGAAAAGGCTTGGTAGCATTATTGGATGCGTGTAATGCCATTAACAACTAGATGTCAGGTCAGCTAATAAGCTTGTAAATGAGAAACAAGGGAAAGTATGATCATATCAGGTGCACGGTGACACTAATAAAAAAATTAACAGCATGTCCCAAACACATGTAGTAGACTATAGCAGAGTATATAGCTCATTGAAGGAGCTAAGGACAATACTGCAGTCCCGCATATCATTTTGAAGGAATCCAAGCATATGGTGAGATTGACCAAACAATAAATTGTTTGTATAATTAGACACATCAAATGCAAAGTCTGCCCAAGGCAAGATATGCTTACACAACTATATAGCACAAATGACCTCCTTCATATCTTTGTTCACAAACTGGATCATCTCCACAACAACCACCGTTCTTCTGCACCAGAATCATTCAACGAGTCTCCATTTATATCAGTCCTTCTCCTTCAAGAACTGTTGTTATCCCTTATAGTATTTGAAGAAAACAAATACACTACTCGACAACTTCAAGTAGTGAATTAATTCTCGAATCGAATACGAATTGAATAACTAAGACTATTTGATTTATAATCGAAATTTTGAATATTCGCACACTTTATTATGAAATCTAAGATTGGCTGTATATGTGAGGTTATGTGACTAAATTTACAGTTTCCATTGATTTCTCTCGACCGGGCGGTCAGCTTATCCTTTGGTAGCTGCTTTCCATGGCCCTCAGGAGTGTGTTCTAGACAAGTGTGTTGACCTTTGTACTTAGGCACAGAGGATGGCCTGTCTGTCATGCCAGATGGTGCCCTGCTTGTCTTCCCTCACAGCCACTAGTTGTGGACGGTGGTGGCAATTGATACTAACTACAGCATACAATAATGCGGAACATAATCTAGGTAATTTTTGAAACATGAAGACTTTTGTCTACCACAGCATATAACAAAAGTGGTACGCATATTTTTGTGTCTGAGAGTTAACAATTTCTGCACATGTGGATTGTTTTCATATTGGATCCTAACTGTACTTTAAACCACAGTGTGCCTCGTGGCTCTGTTCTTGCCCCGTTGCTGTTCATCATTCGTCCTGCATGGAGGCTACATCACAAGCACCAAGTTTTTGATCTAAGCTGATGACATGACAATCTGACCAACGTATGAGAATCTTGATATGCAATGTAAACAGCTACAAAATGCTCTTGTTGTACTCACTGAATATGTACACACTGTTGGTTCCCAACTATCAATAGGAAAGTCCTGCTAAATTCGTGTTACTAACAATTAAGACAGGGCAAACTAAGGTCAGTCTTTGAAATTGACTTTGAGCTAGGAATCAACCCATCAGTCATAATAAAAACAAAAAAGTTACCTCTCTTTAGCCTTGAAATACATCATTCAGGTTCAGGCTCGAACTGGCCTAAGCCAGTCTTGACGTCATCGGCCTTGATTCTGCACTTAGTATGCAGAATTGAGCCAAACAGTGGTGGAGCTCGCATTGAGGTGACACACCAAATCGCAACTTTTGTCATTTGGCCATATGTATCGCCTACCAAGCACAGTTTCAGTGACTGTGTGCTCAGCAATGGGCTAGACTGGATGTCACCATCCGAGAAGTGAGGGCAATAATGGACTGAATCCTGCCTTATCTCAATCCAGATACTTAAATTGCATGCCCAGCTTAACACAAATATGGAACTTAAAAATTATTTTTCCTTTTTCTGCGCACACCCGTCCATTTGACACAAAGAAAAGGCATAATGCAAAACTGAGAGACACTAATTATGCAGAATATGAGATCCTGCCACCCTAAACTACCTAGGAAAGTTGGCAAATATTCTAAACAGCATAGAAAAGAAGAAAAATTAAGACAAGAAAATTATGGGCAGGCTGGTGTGTACTTTTGGGCTCTCTTTCTTACTGTAAGAATATTCTAGGTTCATATGTGATGTCATTGTGATGAGAAAAGAAAGAAGTTAGGCAAGGTTGTCACTGTAGGGTGTGCTTTATTAGAAAGTATAGGCTGCATTAGTACCTGTGCGGGTAAACCAGTGTGTTCCCTGAAACAGTGAAGCTATTTTCGCATACAATAGCTCCTTGAGACTGCTTATTTTGCTTCAGTTGTTGGGCAGAAGGTATCTTGCTTTCTTAAAACAATTTTCACAGGGAAGTGCTGCATACTTATAAGGTGCATATGATATTTAAGGCAACATGTAAAGCTTTATTTTAATAGTAACGCCTTAGCCACTATATCACTAACATCTACGCTGTGTACTGATATGGCAGTACCACGCTTACACTTTTACACGTTGTTTGCAGCTAAGCATGCCGGAATGCAGACAATTTTTTTTTCTTTCTTTGAAAATCTTGGTCACAAACATGTCTCATGTACTGGTGAAGTTAAAATTGTTATTGTCCAACATCTCCATGCTACTAAGACTTCAGCTCCATGAGCCAGGTGGCACGTGTGGTACCTGAGCACTAAAGAAAGGAAACTCAGGGCTGCCTTAATAATCACCAAAAATCTCTTGCGTATTCTTCTAGTGAACTATTCAAACATTAGGTTACGTTCACATACTTCTCCATAGCTTTTGACTGACAACATTCCTTCTACTTTACAACATATGGTTTCAGGAAAGACCTTTCGGCTATCACACAACTAGCCATGGAACTTCATAGCTTTGAAGAGTTGTGAATAAATCAGGGTTATTATTTCTGATGTTTAATAGTACAAGGGCCTGGAATGACAAAAGAGTGCCATGAATGTTTCATGATACATACAGTAATTAAATATGGATTGCTGTGAATAATAAATATTGGCTGTATACAGGCCTAAAATTAGTAGCTGTATAGGAGCCTAAAAGATATATACTGACAAAATTACAATCCTATAAGTGATGTTTGTGTTTACTAAAATGCATGAGGAGATGAGAAAAAACATTTGAACTGGTGTGGTCTTTTACCAAGCACTCTGGGCCTTGCCATAGCCCTTATGCACAAGGGTCTGGAAGCCAGTGCTCCATGTGCACTGCAGCATTGCAGCTTAAGCCTCCAACTGGAGGCAATGCTATGATTTGAGACTTTGAAGACACGATATATATCTGGCATACCTACATCATTGAAAAAAGTACACGACACTTTTGTTATTGAAAAGCAGATTGTTGCCGAGGAAAAGGGCTGTGTACACAGGTACACTTTATATCCCACTTCCTGTCACAGCCTATGCAAGGCTGACAGCATTTGTGAAATAAATAAATAAAAACAAAAATATAATGTCTGCAATAGAAAAAATACATTGTTGTTATGTTGTTTTATGGATAGACCTTCTATGAACACATAGAGAACAGGTAGTCCCTCCACACTTGTTGCATATGTTAATGGCTCACTGCTCATCAGAAGGTAAGAATGTGTACATGCCACCTATTTTTAATCTACACATTCCAAATTCCAGCCACCTTGCTTGTCTTTCCAATGGGATGAGGCTGCACTAAGCATAAAAGGTAAAAAAAAAGCACAGTATGGTTGCCAAACAAAACACGCGCCCAAGTGTATATGCTGCTAACTAGACGTGGTATGCCTGATCGTGTTATCTTGTGGTGAGGTCTAACATGACAGTTCAGGAGCACCACCGCTCCTTCTCTTCAGCTCAACCACCTTAACATTTGGCCAGTTACTGTCACTCAAGTGGCTGTAACCCCATGCTCAATCACACACTTATGCTTTCCCGTTGTTGGAGATTTATATGAAAAAGACTAATGCTCCTCGCACATGCCTTTCTTCTTCTTCAGTCCTTTACTGTTCCTATAAACACCGAATGTGCTATAGACGGTTCCGTGACTTCTTTCATTCCTAAAACCGGTCATTGTAACAAATTAATGAGCGAAATAAACAAATGTATTAGTCAGGCTTATTCTGCAACCTTCGTGACCAAGGAATGTGATTATCTAGATGACGTGTGTGCGAGAGTGAAATGATTGTTTGTTACTTTTTTACTTTTGTCCCTTCTGTGGTTTTTACACGTCTATTCTACCATGCTCTGTCATTGTTTTGTTATCATGTGGCTTTGTGAATATACTTTTTAAATTTGTTTTTCTTCTTGTTTACTGTTGCCTCGGGACAAGGAAAAGGGAACTCCTATAGGAATTGTCTTATACATAAGACAATGTATATATATGTATGTATATGTATATATATATACGCACACGGGATGTTCCACATTAAGTTTTAAGGAATTTTTAAAGATCACATGAGGCAGGTAGCATCATTCTTATCATTGAGCTGGGTTGTTCGAAGAGGCAGACATAATTAGTAGCATGAGAAATTGAAACACATATTCAACTAATTAACAAAAATTGACTAATGAAGTTCTTAGTTAAATACTTTACGACACATATTGCAATTTACGAATGGTAGCCGGTGAGGTTGCAAGACGCATCCACTTGAAATGAATAACCAGGATGACACAAGTTTCGAGATATTATTTCCCAAAGTGTGGGATGAAATACATGGGCATTCCAGTTACTTTAGTGCTTCAATGTATGAAACAGCATCTTGGTAAAAAAATAAGTGGAACAACAGTGATTTTTAGGGCGAGTTTAAAATAATAATAACTTTATTTCCATCAACTTGGTGGAGGAGGCTGCAAGTAAAAGCTGCTGCAGTAGAGGCAGCTTGACGAGGCCCGCAGCCCCCTTACAGAATATTCGGCAACAACAATTCATACATGTATACACATGCGCATTATACATATATATATACCCACATGTACTCACACACACGCATCATCATCATCATCATCATCATCATCATCATCATCATCAGCCTAAATTTGTCCACTGCAGGACGAAGGCCTCTCCCTGCGATCTCCAATCACCCTTGTCTTGCGCTAGCGTATTCCAACTTGCGCCTGCAAATTTCCTAACTTCATCATCCCATCTGGTTTTCTGCCGACCTCGACTGCGCTTCCCTTCTCTTGGTATCCATTCTGTAACCCTAATGGTCCACCGGTTATCCATCCTACGCATTACATGGCCTGCCCAGCTCCATTTCTTGCGCTTAATGTCAAGTAGAATATCGGCTATCCCTGTTTATTCTCTGATATGGGGCAGAAACTTGGAGGTTAACAAAGAAGCTCGAGAACAATTTAAGGACCGCACAAAGGGCGATGGAACGAAAAATCTTAGGACTAACGTTAAGAGACAGGAAGAGAGCGGTGTGGATCAGAGAATAAACAGGGATAGCTGATATTCTAGTTGACATTAAGCGCAAGAAATGGAGCTGAGCAGGCTATGCTGAAATTATGTTGGCTTCCAGAAATAAGTTTATAGTATGGGAGTTGTAGGGGACATTAAAGAGCAGCCGAACAAACTTCTTTTGCAAGACAAGTAATTTATGTAAATTAACAAAAGTAGTTGTACCCCATATCAATAAGCAATAATAGAGGTATGAATAAAAAAGAGAATTATAAATTAGAAGTTTAACTTTAAACGGCAACAGTGATTTACATTTCCACGTCATGCCAATGACTCTAGATAACTGGATTGTAAGGGCGTCAATATGCTCGTCCCAAAGCAATGTTACTCGAAAACGTTATGCCGAGAGTTTTCATACTAGTAACCATTTCTATTGTTTTGTCCCCATACATAATGTTAACATTTGAATTCACTGGCTTATTTTTAGACCTAAAGAGCACAGCTGTGTTTTTTTTATTTATTTATTTCTAATTGGTTCATTATTGACCAGTCCCTCAGCTTAGAGAGCATATGAGGTTCGTTTCAGACTCTATATCTGTACAGTTTGTTCCTGAAACAAATATACTGGCGTCATCAGCATACAGGACATATTTCGCACGTAGGTAAATGTTCATTAAACCATTGATATAAGCATTAAAAAGAATGGGCCCCAAAACACTTCCCTGCAGAACTCCTTTTGAATACTTGAGCAATGCATATCTATCTGAACAAATTGCTGTCTGCTTGCTAGGTAAGATTTAATTAGTGCTAAACAATGACCTTGAATGCCATAGCTGTCAAGTTTTTCAAGCAATGTTAAATAGCGAATATTATCGAATGCTTTGCTAAAATCCACATAGATGCCAAGCACAAGTCTTCTTTCTTTAAACTGGTATAAAATGAATTCCTTTTGTTACAACAGTGCATGTTCGGTAGATTTAAGCTTTCTGAAGCCGAATTGGGCTTCAGAAATTTGATGGCGCATATCTCCAAACAGGTGCCATTCTGGAAATTCATTCCAAGTGGATATGCCTCACAAGCTCACTGGCAACAATTCGTAAATTGCAATGTGTCGTAAAGGAATTATAACTAAGAAACTAATTAGTGAATTTTTGTTAGTTGAATATGTGTTTTGATTTCTCGTGCTACTAATTAAGTCTGCCTCTTCGAATAACCCAGCTCAACGATAAGAATTATGCTACCTGCCACAGGCGACTTTTTAAATTCCTTAAAACTTAATGTGGAACATCCGGTGTGTGTGTATATATATACACATATATACGAGCGTTTTCCTTCAATACAGGAATTTCTTGTGAATACGGTCCATCTGTTTATTTTCTTCACCTTTCTTTCATCTGTGTTGCATTGTGCTGCCAAGGCATTGCTCTAAATCTGCACCAACTTGCCCACCTTTCAGTCATTCTGCCCTAAGTGTAATTAATTCATTACTGACTTTTCTATATTCCATGTATCTTGCCAATAGCTTCTGATCATACTACACAAGAATAGCTTTAGGCCCATGATTGAAACAGGAGCTCCACTTTCATGGTCTCTATAACTGATCGACAGTGGTGCTCCGAAGGGGTGGGGGGGGGTTCGGGTGTTCTATCCCCTCCCCCCCTCTGCGTCCAGCCCCACCAGTCCAACATGTACCTTCAGTGCTCTGTTCACATTGTCATTACAATTGAGGAAGTGGCTCAAGGTCGAATTTTCCTGATTAACCCAAACAATCTATCACTATCTTGTATTTATTCATTCACTCTTAAATTAATTTGAGTAAAACGCTGAAGAAATCAACATTGTCATCGTCCTTGGTGTCATTATGTTATTATAATTATTAGGCATTTTATTTGTTGTTGGATTCCTCTCGCTAAAGCAAGCAAATTGCATATTATGCAAAGTGCTTGCTTCCCCCCCCTCCCCCCACCACAAGAATTTAACCCCCCCTGGCAGAGATCCTGGGTGCGCTACTGGTGATGGATGCCGCTTCCTGATCCGCAGGCCAGAGGTGGAATCTGGGCAGCCTTCATGGGGGGGGGGAGGGCGGGGGGGGGGGGCCTCATCAAGATATGCAGAAGAGAAGGGGGGACCTCACTGCATACTATGAGCGCTAAAATGCCTACATTCTAAGGGGATGCCTGGGCCCCCAGGGGCCGTATTCTGAAACGTTCGCCTAGGCGAAATTTCTTTTTTCGCTTTCAGTCGTGCGCCGATTGGCTGTTTTAGCAAAATTGGATGAGCTGATTGGGTGGTTGAGCCCGACGTCATTCAATTTTGCTCAACCAGCCAATCAGCGCGCACGCCGATTTCGCCTAGGCGAAATTTCGCCTAGGCGAACGTTTCAGAATACTGGCCCCAGGGCTCAGAATCTGCCAGTGCCGCAAGCTCATATCATTGTAAGCTTTGGCGAGCAGGCACCGAACACAATTAAGCCATGCACAGATACTTGTGCAACTAGCTTAGTACCATGTTTTTGTGGTTTTTGTATGTTTCCACTACTTTCACTGTGCTAAAGCAGTCAGTGTGTAGTAATAGAGCTTTATGAATGCTTGTGCCTATAATATATTTTATGGTGAAAGTAACTGATAGTGCTTCAGTTGTAAGAATGCTTGTTTGCAGATTAACAGCCTCACATGAAATAAAAGAAAGTCCCAGTGCTGCAAACAACACTCTTGCTTGTGAGTTTGAGGCGCCAGTGAAAAACTCTGAGCATGCATACTTATATTTCAGTTCTAGATAGTGCAGTCGTATAAATGCAAACCTAGCACATGCTTGGAAGTTTAAGAAATTAGGTGTCACACTCTTTGCACTGCCACTGTCAAGGTGGCAAATGTTTAGCAGGGGTCATTAAACTATTTTTAAGAATCGATATGTCTAAGATCTGGCAGCAATGGTCCTAACATGCATTGTGAATGGCAGTCTGCACGTCAGATCAGAGTATTCGACATATCCTCTACTACAGTGTGGCAGCGGTGTTCAGGATCTGAGTGAAGAAGAAGTAGTTTAATGATTTGAAAATGTAGAGAGGTCGGCCAGAAAATGGAACATCTGGCCTGCTACTCTACGTAAGGGAAGGGGAAGAGGGGAAGAAAGAGGGTCACAATGGGGGATGACAATGGGAGGAACGAGGTGAAAGGACACATTGCATAAATGTTATCACAATCGTGAGTCCAGGCCCGTGTCGCCTAAGAAACGTGAAAGAGCACGCATTGTCTCTATCGTCTGCCAACTCTGTGGCCATGCGCCCAGCAAGAGGTCCTCCGACAGTGGTCCGTTGTATAAATGCCTCAAGGATCTGAGTGAACTATAGCATAAGTCTACGAAGTGACACACTTGACTGGGGACTGGGAGGTGGGGGAGGGGTGGAATGGGGCTTTGCCAACCACAAACATACACAGACATTTCAGGGAGGGGACGCGTCCATTGTGCCCCCCCCCCCCCCTGGCTATATGCAACTGACTTTGCTACAGGAGCCGAGCACTTGGAGCACATTTCTTAGTCAATTTTAGGCGATCCCTAACGCCAGTGGATGGATGGTGTAAGGGTCACTCCAGGCCAAAGTTTATAAAGAGATACTTCCTGTGCCCATGTAAGATCACAGGGAACGAAGCAGACATACCGGGGAAGTAAGGCGCATATATATGTGTACCACCAGAGGTTAGATTTCAGTGCGTAGTGGAGAGCATGGCGATCAGATGGAAGGAATACAGCTAGGTGTCACATATGAGGCAGGTGATTGAGCCAATTGGTCTGCCCAAGTGGTTGAACCAATTCCGTCTATGCCCTTGTACTCAGTGCACCTCAATAATGTGATGTGAGGAGTTGTAGAGTCTGTAGATTTATTGACAGATTTGTAGCATTTTTAATTGTAACTTATTTGAGGTGCTTCACTGCAGTAAGTAATTGGGCACGTTAAGGCGCTCGAGCGCGCTCTAGCAAGCAGAGTGCGCTCTTTTAAACTTAACAGCTAAAAAGCGACTTCCAGTGTGTAATTACGGAGTGCGCTCTACGCGCTCCACCCTGGAAATGGTGCGCGAGAGAGCGTGCCTGCACGGCTTCCGTAAAAATGACGTTAAGCTTCGAAGACGTTGCACTCGAGCGCACTCGAGCGTGCTCCTTTGGAGTTTGGAGTGTGCTAACTTAACGTGCCCATTGAGTCTTTTGTCGTAAGTGATCAAGGAGTGATTTGCACTATTGTGATGTTGGGTGCTGTACTGATGGACTTGATGGCATCGTGTGAGGTTTGCAATTCAAATAGTAGTGAGTTGGGCGTTTCAGCCTTGTACATGATGGAAAATATAACATCGGGGTGAGATGGGCTCACATAGTTTTGCTATGCTCAGCATGTCACAGATGCCCATTTCTGGTAATTCTCACAAGATGCCACAGCGCAAAGTTGCGTCACGTACAAGCTTTTTCCATATCTCGGAATGTAGATAGAGAGAATCTGATGGGCTCAGTGTATACCAATTGTGGTTGATCGTCAACTTGCCCTCCCTAACGCCGCACTGATTAAGGATTAAGTAGCTTAATTTCTAGAAATGCATAGACAGCTATAGTAAGCACCACAGCCATGTAGCTAGCTGCCGAAGATGGATCCCTTGCTTCCTTGAGAAGAGGAATTACAATGGCTTTTTTTATGCAGTACGAAGATGCCCGCAATGACAGATTTTGTTATAACTTAAAGGATAATTATAGTGTTTCAGGGTTCAATTAAGTGTTTTAATATCTTGTGTATATATAATTAGATCAAGTTCGATCCAGATCCCGGGCAGACCTATTACAGAAATTTAAGAAAGCTTTAAGCTCAGAATGATAATGGCATTGTGGAACATACTTGCAGTTGAGTTGTTTTTGTTCAGCCATTTCATATAAAAGAATCTTATAATGTGCATTACTAGGAAACATGTTCAAAATTTGCAGCTCCCACCCTCCCAGGTGAATTCTTTGCCTGGCCTCATAATGTGTTCCCTTAATTGATAATTAGCCAATGGCAAAGCGCGGCTTCGCTTTCGTTTTAGCCTTTCAAGACCACCAAACAAGACCCACGACTGAGTCACCTTTCAGTACAGTTTTGAATGCATTTTCAAGATCTCCGGGATCGGCCCAATTTACTATTACTCTATCGAGAATCGGCTCATTTTACTAAACGATACGCACGAGGACGCGGCTAATCCCGGGGACGCGGGAAAATAAAGCTTCTGAGCTGTGGTGCAGTGCGTGCGCAATGGTGCATGGCTGCCGCATCGGTTTCTCCGCGGTCCGAGTCAGTAATGTTTGCGCAGCTATGATGGCAATAAGACGCACAGCGCTGCAGCAAACGCGGTGTCAGGAGGCCAGTGGATGATCATACTACACAAGAATAGCTTCAGTGGTTGCTTCGATCTCGCAAACGACTCGCGGTGACAGACTTAGTTTTCCTAAGGTAGACAGCTAGCCAATATGGACCCGACACTTTGAGGTAACATTCGAGTGACAGTGCAAGGGCTGCAGTTTCACGTATCCGTCACACTGTATGTAAGTCTATATTGCGGCGTTCGGTGAATGCTGTAAACACAGCATGCGGCTGTGTAAACGTCGACATGTAGTGTACGCTTGCAGCGCTTGTTGTCGTCTGCTGCACACACGGTCGCCAAGTGACTTGCGCCTGAAAGAAAACGGGGGAAAAGCGTGCCTGTTCCCTAGGGCTCTCGGGTGCCGCGCGGGGAATACAGCGCGCAAGATGGTCAATAAAATTGCTTTCTTTCTCTGCAGGCACCTAATAGCTAATATAATATTTTGCTGTCTTGTAATACTGAACGCTAACTATTATTATACAGGAACCCATGACTAGTATGGTTGAAAACATTTTGCGATGATGTCCTTAATCAAAATGTTTATATTAATTAACGCGTAAGACAACTTTCTTTCATATCGATGTAAGTTCAACGCATTGTCTAGTAAGATTTTATATATTTCGCTTGTTTTTAGTTTACTTTATTAAAGTGACGTCACTTCCGTGCGTTGCTGGAGCCGTGTCCGTGTGGACTCGTCTAGAGTGCACTGCGGCACAGGAGACGCTGCCGCCGTCGTCTGCTCTTTGCTACTTGTAGATAGCCCCCTACCCAGCGTTTTTATTAGTGTGGCCTCCGAAATGGTGCTGTCTCAGAGGCGTACGTCGCCAACACAACCATGAATCTAGCACAGTGTAATCGTAGCCTGAGCGCGTAGAACGTTTTTGCAAAGCGCAGTTTATAACGTCGCGCTCGCCAGCTCATTGCCTGAGAAATTTAAGTGGAATTCCCACACGGACGTAAGCAAAATCGTAGTGGTGGTCAAATATATTTATTGGCCCTAAAATTGCTGTGGAGAGACTCCGAAATCATGGTCGCGCCACGTCGCTGTTCATGCAGAAAGCACCTGCCTACATCTTCAAAGCTCGCGAGACCGTCTGCTAATTAAAGGCTCGACGCGTGAGAGAGCGCGTGTACGCCGTCTACTAATCCTGCACGTTAAAAATCAAATGCTCGCACTTGGTAGCAGAAGGGATCAACATATATGTCAATAGTAATCCGCGAAGCCTCCTATTGCATACGTCGTGAAACAGCCGCATGCAATATATGATTCCTTGCACGTATGCTAGTTTGCTAGTTGCTAGATGCTAGTTTGCGTATGCTAGTATGCTAGTTTCACTTACCTGAAAAGCAAAATTCACCTGCTTACTGCGTACGTATATAGCAATTAATGAGCATGACAGATTTCGTGAAAACCATGAAAAGCAAGCATGTGCGCCTGATCGCTGTGCTTATTTCTTAAAAAAACAAAACACGAATACTTAAGCTACAGCAATTAGACGGCTCGTAAAAAACTTGCATGATGGCACACAAAGCACCGATGTAACAGAAGCGATAACTCAATGCACAGTAGTTGCCGTCTGGAGCGCGCAAAGTACGCAGAAGCAGACGGAATCTTTCACAACATGGCGTCAAACACAGCGCGCATCTTTTATTGCGATAGCAATTATATGGACACTCTAAAGCAGATTTCTGCCGTCGGCGTCGCCGTGAGGTTCCGTATGACGTCATTTGGAGATGAAATCGTCGCCGCGCGCCGAACGCTGTATGTGCGAGTGAAAGGGCGCGAGGGGCGCGTCTTTCACGGGGAGTGAACGCACGGCGGAGAACAAACGCGCGTTCTGCGCCATGCTCGCTTAAGGGCTGCAGAAGTAGGCGTCTCTTTTCTCCTTTACAATCACCATATATGTAGAGCAAACGCGCCTTCTTCCGACGCGCGAGAGGCCGTTGGGGAGGGGGGGGGAGGGGGAGGGAAGGGAGGCGACGTTTAGCTGCGGCACCAAGTGCCTATCTATATCAGAGGCTCCGGCAACAGTCACCAACGCCGCACGCATTTTGAGCGAACGCGGGCAAAACGCCGATGGCGTCGACAACAGTTCTTCGTGTTGCCGATGCTGCTGCATGTCCAAGTTTATACAGCTGATAAAGCTAATATCATTACTCCGTATAGCTCTCTACAAGTTTGCTATCGCAATTGGTGCTTCGCCTTTCAGGTGAAACTGCGACAACTTTTTTAAGACAGCCGTCGTCTGCTAGCTACTTGCGCTTGTCCGAGCAAACATCTGCTGACAGCTCCAACAGTCCGCGGGCAGTCCGGAACTTCTGGTCCGTGAAAAAACGAACGCGCTTCTGACAACACTTGGACTAGTGGGCGGAGCTTCGGAAGCTATCCGAGCAAAATCGAATGCGGCACAGCTGTCCCAAGCAGTCCGGAACTGTCAGGGACTGATAATCGAAGAGGCCCACTGTCGTGTAGACGTGGTTGCCAAAATGACGCTCTACGACCTACCTCACAGAAAACAAAAAGAAAAACAAAAAAATACATGAGGTATGGCAGGGGCGTAGCCAGAAATTGTTTTCGGGGGGGGGGGGGGGGGGGGGGGCAAGCTTCTGCTTTCCTCTACGTCACGTGATCGATAATAAATATTGGTAGTTTAAGCAGACTCTATGCATGTTGCGTGTGAAGAAATTAAGTAAAAAGTAAAGTAAGCTCAGTAAATACAGTAAGTACGACAGAAGCATAACTGCGAGTCGGCCTAGTTGGAACAGATTCATTTTCTTAAGTTTCTGTGCGCAAACAAACAGGGACGAAGAAAAGGAGACACAAGGACGAGCGCTTTAATCTAACAACTGATTTTTATTATTGAAGAACCACCGGCTTAAATACCCGGTGGTTGCTTGCTTGCTTGCTTCCTATACCATGGCGCATACCCACCACGGGGGATTGGCCAAGAAGCCGGCGGTTAAACAGGTGGTATGAAATTATTCAATGAAACTAACTGATGTTAGAGCCGTATATATTATTTTATCTTATAGGGAATTAGTGTGCTTTTTGGAAGGAGATCAAGGTAGAAGGTAATAAATTTCAATCAGTTTAATTGGAATTTTGGAAATTAATAAATAATCAATCAGTAAAATAACGTAACTTGGAATTTTGTGAAATATTAAACAATATATCAGTAAATTAACTTGGTATTCTCCTTGTGTCAATGAGGAACTCGCATACGGCCCTGCATACGCTCCTGTGGCTAAAACCCAGTGTATATGACCCGAAAGATAGAATATTTTCAGTGTTTATAGCGATGCCTAATTTTCGGAACGGAATTTCGAAGTATTTCTTTCTATGGATTGCGAATCGGCGGCAGTTTAATAAATAATGATTAATGGTTCTTCAAAGCGCTCGTCCTTGTGTCTCCTTTTCTTCGTCCCTGTTTGTTTGCGCACAGAAACTTAAGAAAAAAAAAAAGTACGACAGGTACAGTGGGCGTTTGAAGCAACGGTCTCTCATCGCGCCACTGAATGGACCATGTCTTCGAAAACACATCATTGAGACGACCCGCCCGATCGGAGAAGACATCGTTAATCGTTAATCTCCGTTAAGCGTAGATGGCGTCGTCCTCGTCGGGGCTAAGTGCGTTTCACAAGTCAAGGACGGCTATCATGGAGGAAGGAAAAAAAACCCAATTTTGCTGTAAAGTTTAGCTGCCTTGAAAACCAAGAAATTTTCTTAGATTTATTCCAGCTAGCTTGCTAAGCTGCTATCTAGCATTACTTCTTTTGGTGCTATGCGAGGTACTAATGCTTGTAGAAATATACCTCGCATCTTGTATGCAAACACGACGTAGGTTTATTGCAGGAACCTGCACTATGTTGTACATGTAATATCCATGCAAATATGACCGGTGTAGGTTTGCAGGCCCATGTCACTCTCAAGCAAATGGCAAGTTTCCATTGTATGAGCCTTCCTGCACTTCACAGGGCTTGTTTGGTTATTCCCTTGATCTGTACAATAGAATGCTGATAAGTCTTGAGCCTTACCCTGATCCTCTTGTCTAACAAAAACATTTTAGGCATTGCATTAGGACATCTATCTGAGTGACAATGTGACAATTTTTGCCTCTATAACCTTTCTTTTCTCCCATATTTATCAGTAAAGTTGTCAACCACTCGTGACTTTGTTCAGAGTGCCGTGCAGTGACAGAATTTCTCTCGGAAAAGAAAAGCCCGTGAAGAAAAATTTTGAGACTCGATAGGACTTCCTCTTGGGCAAGTTGGTGAAGTCTGCTAAACAATGTTCTTGTGTGCAAAAATATATTTACACAGGAAGAACACATGCACACGAAAGTGCGAACTACCAACTGATTTAATGATTGAAAGGATGGAACATACGGTGCAAATTTTGTGCACACGCAAGACATGAATGTTGTGACAGTGCTAGTTTGTCTCGTAATGCTACAAAGCGGCCTTAAACAAGTGCATCTCTGGGGAATATAAGGTAATTGAAGTGTTACTAACATGTGCAGGATCTTTCTGATAACGTATGCCTTCATGAGCTCATGTGCTGGTTTGGTGCTGCTTGTGCCCAGGATCATAATGTGCGAAAGCACGGCTCACGTGAGCAGGCCTTGCAACGTACGTGGCACCACCCAGTTTATTTCAAATAAATTGTTTGAATGAATGCTCCCTCAGATAGTCATTTAAGCATTGGCCCGTTTAGCCCACATAGAACTTGCCACAGCTGAGAGGTATCTCATAGACCACAGCACAGTGCACGAAATGGTTGGCATGATTTTTCATACACCCTTGTCTCGTGGTACGAGAACACATTTGGGCTAATTTGACGGGCATAAAAAAACAACTGGGACATCGTACCTAGCAGGCACGACCTTAAATCGGTGGCTAAATTTGTGTACATATTGTCAAGTGCCTTGTGAGAGAACGGGCGACGTGACGTTTATTGAGGGTAGCAGCTCCTGAAAAACACGGTGCTGGGAGCTGGCTATCGAGCGGGCGGAGAAGCACGCGCACTTCTTGTCCATGCCTGCCTTTTAGCACTGTACCCACTACTGCTGGTGGCAATATGGCAACCTCAGGTCTTGTGGCGTCTGTACCTGTTACATCTGATTGGCAAGTCCTTGTCAAGCTGCTCTGCAGCTTTCAAAGAATGGATCCGGCCATGGCATGCATGATCTATAGGGTAAACCTGCTTTTAAAAGGCTGTCCATCTGATCTGCCTCATTTTGTTCATCAGTGATAAATTGACAGCTGTTACTGTAGCACCCACTTACTACAGATAGTTCAAGGTGATCCCTTTTTGGTCACTTTACCTACAGAAATTTGGATTTTCTTAGGCCGAGGGAACAAATGTCTTCACTTTTCTTAGTTTTGAGATTGTACAAAAATAAGCGTGTGTCAATTCATTAAGAGTAGCCCACAAAAATAATTTGCCTTCATAATAGCATATACGTTCCTGACACTGCCGGGGCAGCGTGTCGGAGCAAGAACTATCAGTGCCTCGCGCAGCAAGTTGAGTCAACACTGGCATGGACGAACTGTTCTGCCAGCATTGTGCTAGCATTGAACCTGCATGCATGCTCTTGCTTATAGGAACAGAAATGGAGCGAAAAGCCAATAGCAAAATTATTCGCTTTCACGTATGACAAATGTTGTATGCCGCTGCACACGTTCTCAGCATGAAAGAAGAGGTCTCTTTTTTTTTTCTTTTTTTTTTTTGCTGAACAATGCCACATTCGAAGCAATGGAAACACTCAAAAAGTGTTTTTTTTTTTTAGGATGTTGCCACACCGCACATGAAGTTATGCTTTGACATAGCAATTCAATAGTCTGCTAGCATGACTCAGCTTGGTGTTCGAGTAGCTCGCTCATTCGTGGCACTGCTTTGACGCTTTAGCGAGCCTTCAATTTTCGCTAACATTAGCATGCTCAAAGTGATTAGCCGCTTCTCGAGCTAATGCACACAGTGATGATGAAGCTGGATCTGCTATTGCGGCCACAGTTTGAAAAAAGCGAAATGGAGAACTAAGATTTAGGGGCGCGTTAGGGTAGACATAAATCCAGATTTTTGTGATAGGGCCGCCTCACGGTGGACTTCTGGCGCATTAGTATTATGCATTGCAGCACTATCGCAAGTTCATGACAGGAATCGCGCTATCCAAACGTAATTGAAAAATACAAATGGAATTAACTCGTCTCGAGTTCCAAATCAGAGTGAATGAGTCTAATTATCCAGACACCGCCGAGGCGTATACCTTCACCGGATGCTGAAATAACAGGAGCCTGCCCTGGCCACCAGTGTGAGAGCAGAGAGGCAATGAAGCCTATGAAGCATCGGCAGGGGAATCGAGCGAGGCATCAGATCGGACGGAGCAACTATCTAAAGAAGACATGTATTTCATGTTAATCTCAATTTATTACACAATTTTTTCGACCTAGCATGACGAAGAGGACATCTTAACCAAGCCTCTATATGGACAGGCAGAAGAATGACACTGTTGGTTGCTAGCGCGGGCGAAGAGCAATGAGACCGTGAGCGATGAGTTCCAAACAAAGACTAAACTTTTTTATTCTCTCACGAGACACTGGGAGGCGCGTGCACCAACAGACTTGCCTTTCAGCTGCACAACATGGTGTTCAAGAGTGGTGCTATAAACTAGCCATTTAAACGCGCGCCAATTATAGCGGCGCGGCAGATGGAGTTCACTATATCACTTCCTCCCCAGTGAGCTGCCGAACGTTACAGGTCCAGTACAACGGGAACAGTGGCTCGCATCCCACTGCGTTTGTGCTGCACTGTTGTTCGGGAGGAAGTTGCAGTTGGTTCTTTCGTTGCTCTGACAAGAGTCGCGACAGCCGCGGGACCTTCATAGTTCTTCATATGAGCCGGTTTCACACGGTCAGTAGAGATTACCTCACGTCGACCACGAATGTCCACAGTAAATTGCTTGTTTGTACGATGGAGGACTTTGAAAGGGCCGTCGTACGGTGGTTGAAGAGGTCGCTGCACTGCGTCATGCCGCACAAACACATGGGAGCAGGATCACAGCTCTGGGTGGCATGTGGAAGGGTCGCGGCGCTGGCTGACGCGGTGGTGTGGCGCGAAGCTTCCCCATGTTGTTGCGCAGCCGGCTGGCGTAGTCGCCAGTAGCTACAGGGCTTTCATCTCCACAGCATGTAAAAAATTCGCCAGGCAATCGCAGTGCTGTTCCATACACCAGCTCGGCACCAATGAAAGCCAATGTTGGCTTTCAGCGTTGTGCGGATACTAAGAAGGACGAGCGGTAGTGCTTCGGTCCAACTGTGCCCTTCCGTCGCCATGAGAGCCGCTTTCAACTGGTGGTGGAAGTGCTCTACCATACCGTTGCTCTGAGGATGGTAGGCAGTAGTTCAGATGCGAGAGGTGCCGATCAGCCGTGTTATGCTGGCGAAAGAGCCGACTCGAACTGCCTGCCACGGTCAGTCGTAACTGTGGACGGCGCGCCGAAGTGAGCCACCCAGTGGTACAAAAAAAGCATGGGCAGTTGTGTCAGCGGTGATGTCTGCGATAGGCACAGCTTCAACCCAGCGTGTAAATCTGTCCACGCAAGTGAGTAATAAAAGTGGTAGCGTTCCGACAATGTCCCAGTGTACATGCTCAAATCGTTCATCTGGCACTGGGAACCTCGCCAATGGCGTCATGGTGTGGCACTGGACATTGGAGCGCTGGCAGGCGATGCACTCTCGTGTCCACTGCCAGACATCTAGATTTATATATGGCCAGACATACCTTGCCGTCACTAGCTTTTGTGTCGCCCGAACACCCGGATGCGCCAGCTTGTGCAGCGACTGGAAGACGGTACGACGAAGGCCAGAAGGAACAAAAGGACAAGGGTTGTCCCTTGTTAAGTCACAGCACACTCGGTCTTTTGAGCTGGACACATGTAGCCATTTCAACTTCAGCGCGGTTGTTGTTGTCAGCAACTGACCGAGTTCTTGATCTGCTTGCTGAGCTGCCACCAGCCGAGTCAAATCAGTTCCCTTGGAAAGGCTAAAGGCGTTGACATGACTTCGTGACAGGGCATCTGACAGGGCAGCGTGCAGCATCGCTATGTTTCCTCTGGTACCAGCACCAACGGAGTCGCAGCTGCTGTGGCAGTACACTGCGCTGCTCCAAAGGGCGCGAGGTGCGTGCCTGCAAAGCTGCCACTGTTTCGGTGAGGCGCACGATCTCTTCGCGAAGCTCGAGGAATTTGTTGGAAGAGGGGGCGGAAGCACTCGCCACTTGCACGTTAGCGACGGAGGCGGAGGGGTTTGCCGCTGCCATGATGGTGTCAGCGATGGTGGCCATCTTGCCGAGATCCTTTTCAGCCACCGTAGCAAGCACCACGCGCACGTTGCCGGGGAGACTCTGAAGAAATATCTTGCACAGCGACGTGCTGTTAAGATCTATAACGCTTCCCACAAGACGCTGCATGTGGCGCAGTAGTTGAGATGGTGTGCGGTCGCCAAGGATCGTGTCGTTCAGGAGCTGCCGTAAATGTTCGGGTTCGGATAGTGTGAGGCGTCGAATGAGTGTCGCCTTCAAAGTTTGGTAGGTGTTCTCTGCAGGTGGGGCGAGAAGCAAATCGCGGACCTCGCTGGCTGTAGCTGGTGGCAAGCTACTCACGATGTGATGGTAGCGCATGAGGTCGGCTGTGATGCGCCGGGTGGCGAATTGCGCCTCGACTTGAATAAACCAGAGCTCGGAGTCAGTGGCCAAAAGGGGGCAGCTTCAATTCGACTGCAGACACGGTAGGCGCGTCTGTGTCGCTGTGCGTTTTCATGTTGGGTCACCACTGTTGATTGCTAGTGCGGGTGAAGAGCAATGAGTTCCAAACAAAGACTAAACTTTTTTATTCTCTCACGAGACAACAGACTTGCCTTTCAGGTGCATAACATGGTGTTCAAGAGTGGCGCTATAAACTAGCCATTTAAACGCGTGCCAGTTATAGCGTCGCGTGGATGTCGCGAATGACTACAACACAAATGACCAGCGATGTCATTAGGAATGCGAACATGCGGGCACCGAAAACATACTCGCCGTCGATTTGAGGACCGACGACTTAACAAGAACCACAACGCAGAATGGGAAGCATAAGCGTCAGCGCCCATCTTTCAAAAAGATTCATTCTTTTATTGAACACTCCAATACCATGCTGTGCCCCGACTGTTTTCAAAGCCGTGAACTGCGCTGTCCGACAGGGTGCCTATTTGCCATCTGTCCCATAGTTGCGCTTCTGCTGCGACATGTCATGAATGTATACTTGCAATTATTTTCAGCAATTGGGGCACACTTAGCTATAACGTTCATGTTTAGTGCACTAGTGAGTATTTACCCTAGGTACCTTTACAACAAATCAAGTGTCTGTGCTATGCATTTAGCTGAAAACTTTCTATTTTTTTAACTGATTCTGAACAGTATGCACAATTGTCCAGCAGGTCACTTCCTTCGGCCTCCTCAGCCGTTCTTATCTTCCAAGCTGAAGTAGCCTGTATCAAGCTGAGCCATCATTCTTTTGACCAGATGATTAAAACAGACAATTAACTCGGAGAAAGCATAGGGTAAATTAATTGTGATTATTTGGAATTTATAAATAATACGAAAAAAGGAAATGAAAGTGGACGAAAACACAACTTCCTGTAGGTGGGAGCTGAATCCACATCTTTAGGCATGGGGTGCTTTACCAATTCAGCTACTGTGGCCCTCGCTTTAAGTATTTGTGTGTAGAATAGCAGCCCTGGGAGTTAGCCAGTACCACTCACAGCCATGGCAGTAGACGTAGAAGATTCTTTTAACTGCAGGTGTCATGTAAAACATGAGCAGGCAACTGCTCGAGGGCCCCAACTTCAGCTGCCTTGATGCCCTAAAATAGCATACAATGGTTTATTGGCCATTTTCCTTGTTGGGGGTAATGATGTGATTTCATCAAATGATTAGGCATTTAAAAGTCAGCTTCACTCAATTTTTCATGCATGCTGTGACCAAATCCGTTCTTTGAAAGGTGAAGAGCAGCTTGACTAGGACTCGCCATTCAGACGTGAAAGGAACATACATCACTAGACCTGAGTTTGTGCCATGTGTGCACAGAATTAGCCACAAATTGAAGAACTTGGCTGCTAGATATGGCGCTCCAGTCATTTCTCCCACACCCAACAGATTAGCCTCATTGTGTCTTTGTACCACAAGTACTGAGAGACAAGGATGCACGAAGAACCATGCCAAGCACTTTGTGTGTTGTGCTGTGGAGGTTACCTACGTGATACCTTTCAGCTGTGGCAAGTCCTATGTGTGTCAGAGGGACTAGTGTTTGAAAGGCCATATTAGGGGAGCCCTCAAACAAATCAAATTAATTTGATGGTGCAGGTCTTAGCACACTTTGCAAGGCCTGCTAATGTGAACCGTGCTTCTTGTGTGTTATGATCTTGGGCAGTGCGTGAGCTCACGGAGGCATATTTTATCAGAAAGATACTACACGTGTTAGTAATACTTTAATTACCTTATATTTCACAGAGGCGCACTTGTTTAAGGCCAATTTGTAGCATTACGAGACAAACTAGCACTGTCACAATATCAGTGTCTTGCATGTGCACAAAATTTGCTCCCTATGTTCCATCCTTTGAATCAACAAGTCAGTTGGTAGTTGACACTTTGTATGTGTCCTTGCTTTGTATGTTTGTGTTTGTGCCCCAAAACAATGTGTAACATTTCTGATATTGTGAGCAGTAGGGTACTGTGCCCCTTTCCATGCTAGTCAAAAGAAGCGAGAACAATAAGGGGATCCATCGAGCTCAATTCTTTATTAGTTACAACCGCATGAAAAGAAAATGGACAATGAAGCCAGAGAGCATAGGAGAAAGTAATTGTGTTTAATTTTAATGTATAAATAATAAGTAAAATTGAAGTGCCACAGCTTGGAGTCGGACCCACATCTTCCACATTGTGCGTGCATGTGCTTTACCATTAAGCTACCTTAGCAACCGTCCTGTCAACTTTCTTGTATATTTGCATATGTGTACAAGATTAGCCCTGGGAGTGTTAACCAGGACTGCTTACAGCCATGTTGGCAAATGTGAAACATCCTTTTAACTGCAAGGATAATCCCAGCCGCATTTCGATGGGGGTGAAATGTAAAAATGCTCTACTGCGTGCCCCATAATCCGATTGTGGTTTTGGCATGTAAAACCCAGATTTTATTTCATTTTAATAGCATGTGGCCTTAGAAGCAGTCAAGTTGCCCAAAATTACTAGGGGTCCCTTCTGCTACAACTAAGACGACTTGAAGGCAAAAGCCCTTGCGCCGCTAACTGAAGTCCTTATTTCACCAAACTGAAACTGTGACTCGGCACTTCTTTTTTTTTTTTTTGCCGAGTCATCGTCACTCTGAACCTATATTTTGCAGTCATTTTTGCAAGTCATCCTTTATTCAGCAAACTCGGACCGTGACTCAGAACTTTTTTCGCTGAGATATCATCACTCTGAAACCACAATTTATCATCATTCATGCAAGTAATATTTTTTTGCAAGTCACCCTTCCTATGATTCACCAAACTCGAACCGCGACTCGGCACTTTTCTTGCTGAGTCACTCTCACTTGCACCATAATATCTCATATATCTTTTTGCAAGTCACTCCCCCACTTCATAACCCCTTAACTCACGCTTGATTCATTCTTTTGATTCACCCTATCACTGCTTGGTTCACTTTCATTCATTCTGTCATCTCGGTTTTACTTCCATCACACTTGGTTTGCTCTATTACTCCACATTTCCAATTTTCATCACCCTTGATTCACTGCTATCACCACTTGAGTCACCTTCATTCACTCTGAATTAACTCTCATTTACTCTTCATTATCTTAGCCCCCTTTACCTCATCATCACCTTTCCTTTGACTCCTATCACCCGACTAAACCCCTTTAATTCACCCCTCTGTATACCCATTATCACTTCAGTTCACTTGCTTAATAATTCTTCTAGCCTTAATCGCGGTTTTGTGCGCATTATCGCCTCTTATCCTAAGAGGACCATTTCGTGTCGATGACATGGTTTTGAAACTGCCTTGAAACGGAGACCTCATCATGAGACATATAAGGCTTTCGTCTTAATAAACTCTTGTACCCTATCCCACTGCATCGAGGCTGTCAAAGTCAGGGCTGTCTACCATTTGCCTGGTCCTAAGCTCAGGTATTGGCAAATCATTTCTGTGGAAGCCCGCAAGGTGAAGGAGCGTTCACAAAAGGAATATTGTCATCAACCTGACTTTAGCACAATGTCCCAGGTTCGATCCCCAGACCAGGAGAAATTTTTTTTCTACTACGAAGCTTTCTTTCCGAGAAACCCATATGCGTTTCTGAAGAACTGCTCTTAGCTGAGAAACCCATGAAGCCATAGGTACATACGATTGTGTAACACACAGTCACTGAGGACTTCACAATCCAGGCTTCTCTTGCGTATGCTCGTCCAGTACATGTGTAGAACCAAACCATCAGCATGTCGTAAGCTCACGTCGAATCATGCCATCAGTGTCACACGATAGTGGTCACTGCCGTCTTGTCGCTGTCGTTACACACATTGTTGTTCATCGTACACAAACATGTTGGTCCGCCTGGTAACGCTTCACGTTAACCATAACAATGCATGGGAGCTGCTTCATTTTGATTTCCAACTTGTATAATTGTTTAACCTTTCTGCTTAAATGCACATTCACAAGGCTTCATGGTAAATCACGTGGCTGCAATAATGACTTGCAGGCTAATGCAATGTTTTGTGACAGAAGCATTATGAGCAGAGGCGTATGTACAAAGAAGTATTAAACGTGTTTAATGCTTGAACATCTCTGAATTGCATGAGCTATTAAATACCCCCATCACGCAAGTGCAGAGACCTTCCGCTAAGTCTATCTGGCAGGAGTCCTTTGTCCTGTAAATGCTCATGTTTTCCCTGTTCGTTGTACAGCTGCATGAGAGAACCCCCGCTGCGTCTACTTGATGAGACACCGACGTTAAACTCAGAGGAAGAAGTAAAGCTAGATCCACATTGAGTGCCTGTAATGTGATAGCATTGTTATGATTATCAGCATTCAGGATTGGCTCTCATTACAAACCACATTTAAACTCTTGCGCGGAACCCGAACCCTTCAGTAAACAGTACATAGCAAAATTGGAGAGCGTACAAAGAAAAGCGATTAGATTTATTTTTAATAAGTATCGCCGTCTTGACTCCCCTACAGAACTAATAAGGCAAGCTGAACTTCCCCCTATACAAAATCGAGCCCGACTACTTCGTCTTAAGTTTCTTTTCCTTCTTCTTAATGGCAGTATGAAAATCAATGCGAGTGACTTCTTACTACAGACAGATACACGTAGTTCTCGAACAAAACACACCAAGCACTTAACAGAATACAGATTTCACAACGACATATTCAGGTAGTCATTTTTTCCACGTGCAATCCTTGAATGGAACATGTTGCCTGATGACGTCACCTGCACATCACTCGGAACTTTTATCGCCAAGTTATCAAACAATGCTTTGTAGCGACGATCTGCATGTAGTTGCGCTGTGTCGTACAATGGCATTCTGAGTCACTTCGCAGTGTCTTGTTTTCTGCCCTGATATATATATATATATATATATATATATATATTGCTGCTTATGACTTCCCCAGTTCCTGCTGATTCTTGTCTCTTGCTCAATGAACATCCAATATATTTACATTTTCTTTCTTTGTTCTTCTTTTGTGTGCTAAACCTTCCAACATGGCGTTTACTACTTTTCCGCCCTCCTTTTATAGCATTTGTATAAGGAATATACAGTGCATATGTACTGCCTTGTTCACCTAAACTTATCTATGGCCGCGCCTACTTGAACTGTGTTCTCTTAAATATGTATCCTGCCCCTTTCCTGCAACAGCCTCAAATGTGAGGCTAGCAGTATGTTCAAATAAAAAAGACAAAGCACATACTTTCTGATTAGCTTATCCTGTCCATTTCTCATTCTATAAAGCTTCGTCAATATTTTTTCTTGTAGGTTTTATCTTCAACATTAGGTACACCGGGATTTTCAACTCGTGGTCAAAATATATTTACACAAGAAGTAAAGTTCGTGCTAGTTAGTGCTGACTAGCCCAAATT
Organism: Dermacentor silvarum; assembly: GCF_013339745.2. Lineage (NCBI taxonomy): Eukaryota > Metazoa > Arthropoda > Arachnida > Ixodida > Ixodidae > Dermacentor > Dermacentor silvarum. The sequence continues at coordinate 26,566 of NW_023607018.1, read as the reverse complement.
TCAGTTTTAATGTTGTATGTCTTCTTGCTTTTTTGTTCTACTTGGCACTTAAGATACCCCAGTGGACATTTACACACAAATCCATACAACTATGTGTATTACAGATTTTCAACCTTAAAATGCAATAAAATACTACTGTTGAAGACAGAAAACACTAAAATTTGGTAAGAAATACTGAAAATTGTTTCTTGCGCAAGACTTGCATTGTTTATTTAAAAACAATTGGTTGGCTTTGGGCAAGGCTCTAAGAAGTATTGCATAGTTCTGTTCACTAAAGTCAGTTTCCCCACGCTACAGTCGTGTTACGCGGTGAAGCATATGAAAAGTGAAAAGGGGCCTTTGTCACAGGACGTGTGTGTTCCTTACACGCGCGCACCTGCCATCTCCTGTCGCATTACGAATACCGAGACATGTAATAACTGTACTGGCAGCCATTCAAAGCTGTCTTTGTGACGATTTAAGTTCCATGTTCTGGGGGTGAAAAGTGAGGCCCTAGCTATAAGAAAGTAATATTTTGTTTATCAAGCTGAAGTTCATGCTGTTCATGTTTTTTGATGTGTTAATTATTTCTAGAATATTAGCTACATCCTTGCAAGGTGGTCGAAACAAATGCTCAAATTGCCACAGCCACGTCCGAAGTAGCTCAGAAGGCCTGCTACTACACTAAATAGGTGTCCTGGTGCTTTTACTGGCAGGTGACGGTGGGTGTGCGCGTGCATAATTAAGGAACACCTATTATATGTCGTGTGACAGTGGCCCCTTTCCACTCTTAATATGCTTCACAGTTTAACACAACTGTATTGCAGTGAAGCTGACTTTAGGAAACCGAATTATGCAATGCTTTTTGGACGCTTACCTGAATTCAGTCTAGAGGCACTATGAAAAGGCATGCTGCTCTATGTTCGCAGCAAACATAAGCTGTGTCACAGAAAAACAAACGTTTGTGGTATTATTCGCAAAATATTCATGTAACGTCAGCCAAATTTCCCCAGCCGTTGCACTGCTGCCAGTAAATCCAAATAACTGAGAAGGTCTGGATAGTCCAGAATTGCCCAATGACTATATTTGCATTCTATTGAGATCAGTTTTGCCCTTAATAGGATGCAATGAAAAAATCCTCAAATTATTGGTGTCAATACAACAATCGTAAGCAACCGCTATAAATCTGACATTTTGTAATAAAATTGCAAAATTTGGCAGGTATGTATTGCCACGGGGATGAGAGTAGCAAAAAGGGATAGGGAAATTATATTTACAAGATATATACTGAGAGAGACGGCTGCAGGCAAGATGGCAGAACACGAGCACTGCCCAGATCGTCGTCTTCACCGTCTTTCTGGCGCATTCTTCGATGCTCGGCACAGCGCGTAACAGTATTATGACATCAAAGCAGAAAACATTAATTTTGTGATGAAAAACAGTCATGTATGCATTTACGTTTTCACCTTTTGTGCTTGTCCTTTTATTGGTCTACATTGTGCAACAAGTAAAATAAAGAATTGAATAATAACTGAAAACAAAGAAAATCCTAGCCTGTTAACATACACCTACTCAGTACACTATCGACACATCCTGATTTACTTGTACGAATACATAAGCGTGCTCATCTGTCAAGTCAGGCACAGAAGCGGTTAACTAAAACTTCAGTTCTTGAGCTGCAACATATACAACCATGCTTACACAGGAAACGGCTTTCAGGAGGCCAATTGTTGGCACACACATTGCAGATAGGATTATACATCAAGCATGGAGCTGACCACAATGCCCTCAAACTCTTTCCAACATACATCTACTGTCTTGCTTCCTGGGCCAACCTTCTGGTTATGCTTTGAAGCTGCTGTCAGGTTTTGAACCAAGCGCAATCGCTTTCTTGCTTTGTTATCTCCTCATCGTCTTGTCACTTTGCCTTTCACTTATGTTTGTCATATTGACAGAAATATTTGATGATTTTTCATTCGTGTGTTGTTCGGACAAAATCAATTTTAAAGAAGACAAGAGCGCAAGAGTTGCTAAGTGATTTTTTATAACCCAATTTTTTTAACCCATTGATTATGCGGACCTTCCCGCACTGCTGCGACATCAGCTGATAGAACCATTGTATATGGCAACGGAGTCCTTGACGAATGTTACACGAATATTTCATTAATAAACTTCAACATTTCTGCCTGTCTACGGCAGAGACCCATTGCTGCTGCGACAATATTGGGCTGCATGGCTGTTCACAGCACCATTACAGAACAAAATCTGCAAGTCTTACTTAATAAACAGTGAGCATATTGAGTAATCGAATAATGTATAGTATTTTCACTAAATTTAAGTATTTTTTAGCTTCCACTGTCGTGTTTTCTTAATTTAAAGGTTGGCAGGCCTAAAAATCTCAACAGACCATCTAACCATGTGGAGGGATTTTTTAACCAAGCACATGTTCACTGCTTTTATCTGCTTTTCACATGGCTACCCATAATCAGTAGCTGTGATGCAGGTTCTTTATATTTGGAATGGGTTACTTAAGCAAAACCTCAGAGCACCCAAAACAACATAAAGCCATTTGCATACGTCCAACAAAACATTTAATGCACACATGGAAGGGAAAGTACATAGTATAGACTTAAGCAGCTGAGAGTAAGATGGCATCTTGACTTGACGTAAATTAACAGCAGACTACAACAAATAAAGTGGTGGTACAAGACAAAGCAAATTAGAAAAACATAGTTCAGCCAAAGAAAGTAGTTCACCGTTGCATGACTGGCAAGGTGAGATGAGGAAAGCAGCGATGTGCTCAACCCAGCAGCTACAGGCTTGACCGAAGGGTCCAAGACATCACAAATGTAATGTCCACACTTGGCCAAAGAAATGGGGGCCATATCTGGAACCTTAAACAGGAACACCCGGAGGAGGTGTCCTGGCCCGGCAGCTGTCTGTAAGTTCAGACCCTAAGCTAGCTTGTGTTCTGGCCACAGAAACAGGTGCTTACAGGCATTGTGTTAGAACTCTGTGGCCTGGTGAAGTTTCAAAGCGTACTCTTGTAGCTATGTGTTGGCCAGGCCTTGACTGGTTGCCATGGTCCAGTGAAGTCTCGGCAGCTTGGTTCCAAAAACTGACGAAATGTCTTCAGCACATGTCGCTGGGCGACCTCCTTCCTACGTGGCTTTCCTCCATGTTCCAACTGTCCCCTTAATCTTTTCCGGGACTTCGTGGTCCCCAGCGATCAGTCTCTTCTGAGGTCAATGGTCCACAGTGATAGGTACCCTACTTAAAAGGTACATAATAGCTAGGTTCCTTAATTTTCCTGTTTTCTTGCCTTGCATGCCCTTGTGCCTGTTGCAAAAGAAGAAGGTAACATCTCTCGCCTATCATCATGGTTCTCATTAGAGTTCCATTAAAGGTGGAAGATTGGGATAGCCATAGCATCTGTCTTGGTTCCTTACATTTGGTGCCGTAATACCCAGGACTCCTACTACAGCGGCAGGCGTCGTCCTCAGGTTAGAGGAGGCGGGAGCACATTCTGCTTGCTTCAGCTACTGTCTGACCTTGCCCTTCAGCATGACGAGCTCAACCTGTCGGCCCAGCCCTGATGGCCTGCCTATCGATGTGAAGGACAACTGCAATGACCACTTCGAAGCTTGCAAGGCTTGGACGATGAATTCCTTCATTGACATCCATCCTGTTGGCCTAGCCTTCAAAGTGAACAGCACATATAATGCAGACTTATCTTGCCATCACAATGATGACTGCTCCATAGCTTGCAAGGCAGGGATAGTGAGTCTTGTCCGAAGCCTGATCGTGTAGGCCTAGCCCTTGAAATCACCGTCTGTGTGCCTGCCGATATTCTAGTCCTTCAGCCTGATGGCCACTCCAAGGTTTGCGAGGCTAGAACGCTGCGCTGAGGTGTTCCCATCTGAATTTCGGAAGCTTTATCCTTTGAGCAGCTAGTGCTGTCACAGCAGTATTACGGATGAGAGGAACCATGACGATTACTGATTTTTGCAAATGAACTATGTAGCATCCTTGGCTGTGGACTCACGGGTGCCCTAGGGACAGAAAAGGCTGAAATGCAGGACATTGAGCAGCTGAGAGTTATGTGAATGTTCTTGCATGCTGACATCAAAGAAGTCACGAAGAAAAGTGATAAAGAACTTTCATCTATGTCACTAATTGTTGGTAAGTTTAAATGAGTTGGCTTACATATGGAATTAATGCGACAGGAGTTGAACGAACTAGACCACCAGATTCATAACACTATTTATTTAGTCAACTAGAGTGACGTAGAGGCTTGTGAATACCTTGAATTGGACATCTGCTGCGCTTAAGCGAAGCTTGAGGTTTGATTGGCCAAATTAGACAAGAAAGCACTGTATATATGTGCTATGCCAACAGGGACTTTAATAAGTAGGTCACTGAGCAGGGTTTATTCACATGATGAGTGGATGCCCATTGATAATGACGAAGCTAAGAAACTCAGTCTAAAAAACGCTGCAAGAAATTCTTACTTGAGTAGTGATATTGTCACAGCAAACATGCATGGCAGAGGCAACAGTCCTAGCTCCAAAAGCCCTGAAATCCAGAGACAAATCTGAATAATTGTGCTACAAGAGCCCTTTTACAACGTGGAATTTTGTTCTCTGTCAGTTGGTCTGCTGTGCCGTGTCGATCAGTGGGTACTGTCTCTGCCCTGAAGACACCCACAGCTGTCCTTTAACTGGGACTGATAATCCATCTATCGGACACCACTGCTAAAGAGGTGTTACACATGTGTCACGAAGACAAAAAAGCGAAACGAAGGTGGAAAAAATGAAGTTCGCGGAAAAACGAGACAAGGATTGTTTGAGATAAGGTGCAGCATTCAGGATCAGCCACCAGAAGCAGAATGATAAAGTCAAAGGAGAGTGTGCATTTTAGTGTGCGATCAAACGGACAGACATCATACCGAATGCGTCAAGAAGGGCACAAGGATGAAGCGAAGTCACCTGGCAGCTTGGAAAGGCAGAATCATGCACTCGAATGCAGAAATATTGCGGGAAATAACTCAAACCCCCTGAACGCAACTCGAATCAACTCCCCCTCCAAATCGCCTTATCACCCTCCTTGGGGTCCCTGCGCACAGCGAACACCCAGGCAACATGGCCGCTCACACCCAGGCCCGAGCACTCGTCAACCGGGCTGAGAGCGACCCGCCTTCGTCTCGCAGTGCCAGAGATCAACTCCTCAGCTACCATGACCTCACCCTGTTTTACAGAAATTCCCGCCTAATCTACCCCCCACCGCATAAATCTCTTCCCAGAAGTGACCAGGCTTTGTGGCGCAGACTTCAAACGGCCACAGTTACGACCCCTTTTCTTCTGTCCATTATTACCCACGGTGAAACCTCTCCTCACTGCCACTTGTGTCCTAGCACTTTGACCACATCTTTCTAAATTGCCCGAACAAGCCCAAGCCCCTGTGGCGAGGGTCAGAACACCAGGAGCGATGGGAGCCTGCTCTGCGCAGCTCGCATCCGGAGTTACAGCTTCGGACACTGGGCTGGGCCAGAGGGGTCGCCAAAGCACAAATGTGCCCGGCCATATAAAGTGGCCCGAGAGCCCATCGTCGTCCTGCTTCCATTTCTCCCCTCCCCCCCCTCACATGATTCTCTCATGAATCAGTAAAGTTTACCCACCCACCCACCCCTGAATGCAAGAAAAGAGTGAAAATTATATTTTGTGCCAAAAAAAGAAGGATTTCTTTTTAACACAAGGTTAAAATAAAACTGCCTAACCGCACATTACTCAAACCATTATAAACAGCTCCAAAATTGCATAACTGTGCAATCTCGACCTTAAAGCCTGAAATAAGTGGAACAAAATTTGTTCCTCGTGAGCAAATCGGGATGTGTGGCTTGGATAAGCTGAACGTGTGCAGTTTTGGCTTTGCAAAAAGGTTGTTAATTAGTTAAACTTCTATAGCGGTGACCCAACAATGGGGGGAAAAAATGTTTAGTGCAGTAGTGTGATAGTTAATGTGGGCAGAAGTGCAGTGTGTAAACGGGGTGTATTTTGGGTTGAAACACCAAGATATAAATTCCACTGGCGTTGCACCAAGTCAGGTTATTTTGACAAAAAGCAATAGCCTCCCCTTTTATTTGCTTAGATTTTGTCATACAGTTTGCCAACATGTGCATTGCTGTTGCAATAGTGCATACCTCGGCAAGGCCAGATGGCTGCAGAGTGTATTTTCAGGTGGTTCCATGCGCTTATGTGATAAGTATCATATAAGGCAGCCATGTATGTATGCACCAGCAGGCATTCCTGTATGTCATGATGGTGTGCAAATTTATTGTTTACAGGTGCCATATGTTGTGCATAATGTATAGTATGTCCTTTCGTTCATGCTGGACAGTGACAATATTTACCCCTCTAGGTCTTTGTCCAGAGAAGGAAGGCCTACTGCTTGAGTGCCCATGACAGAGTCGATGCTGCTTCAAGCTTCAACAACTCCTCTGCCATTTACAGCTATGTAAGCTAATATTTGCACCGAGAAAATGTTACTTAGCTCCCTCAGATTTTTCAAATAAAGTACTTTACCAACAAAACTGTGTCCCGGGGCTATCCCTCTTCCACTTTTCTTTGGCATTTACAACACTTCCTGAGACTATACATGCATATTCAAAGCACCCAATACATTTCAGGTAGGACATCTTCTGCAAAGTTCCTATTAACGAGGTACTGGCATGATTTTTTGAACTATTCTTTGTTTTTTTGTGAAAGCTCTAGAAGAAATGACAAGCCTCGGAGTGCCGTAAGTAATTTACTATAATAGCTTTTCTGGAGCCGGTTTCGGTTTTGTTTTCTAGAAGGACACTGTGTCGTGATGTCATAACACAGTATGTGGTCACATGGGAGCCGGACATTTCAATGTTTTGACATGCTCTTGGGGCCTCCAGCTAGCTCAGTCGACTCGTGTGCTGCTACTCGTGAAGGCCAATTTAAGACTATAGCGGATGACCGAATGAGTGTCGTAACATCGCAATGTGCTGCTCCCACGTGACCATATACTGTGTCGTGACATCAGGAGATAGTATCCTCCTGGAAGACGAAACTGGCTCTAGAAAACCTATTATGTTACATTATTTATAGCGTTCTGAGGCTTTGCCCCTCTAAAGATTGCGTGAAGTCAAAGCAGTAAACACAGCGCTGTCTGTATTCTCTCCACCCATCTTCAGCGCTGTTCGATTCCCTTTTAAACATGCACTAACTAGCCCAGTTCAGCACACTCGTGCAGTATGTGCTACCTAGCACCTTTTTAACCCCTTCCATGCCACGCTATTACCCCAAATTCTGACCTTCGATGGGGGTGAAATGCAAAAACACCAGTGTACTGCGCATTTGGTGCACACTGAAGAAACCCAGATGGTCAAAATTAACCCGGAGTACCCTACTTTGGTGGGCCTCATAATTCTAACCTGGTTTTGGCACATAAAACCCCAGAATTATTTTTTGATTCTGACCAAAAGGGGGACCAAAGTATTTTTAGAACCCCAGTTGCCAACATGTTTTACCTCCTCGGAAAGAATTTGCTTCTGCTTCCGCTGTCCCATGGATTATGCGTTGCCATCAATCAAAAGCCTGATTAAGCACTGAGACAAATCTTGGCTTATCCATGGCATTGCTAGAATATGCAAAGTACTGCTTATAAGCTGAGCTCGTCTTTGGCCATTTTTACCAAAAAGTCATGGATGAACTCAGCTCGTTGAAGGCACGGAAAGGGTTAAACACCCCACACAAAGTGTACAAGGATTTCATTTCAGAATTAAGTAGGAGAACACAAGCTGCACGTCTGGTAAGTATTGTTTGTACAATTGAGGGAAAACCAAGTCTACCAATCTTGCTAGAAAGCACCCTTGAAATAATGTATGCCAGAAATTCCAAAACTAGACAGCAAGGACAAAAGTCTAAGAATGCAAGGCATGCAATGAAAAATCTTGGGTAGCTTTTGCAAAGAAACAATGAATAATTTAGTAGAATATAATAAAAAAAAGCCTTTGGTAGACTAGTTCATTTAATAATTCAACTCAATACAAAGTCACATGCTTAGACAAAATACTGTTAAGAGTTTAGGTCATAGCTTTCAATGAAAGGCAATAATGAACAAGTCTTAACACAGCCACGTACCTGCATGTTTTATTTTTAATGTTTGAAGATAGATTTAATGGTGCCAGTTGCAGATTAAGAATAATGCATGTAGGACATGCCCACACATCATTAAGAATTGGCAAGTGACATCGTTGAAATTTCTGGCTCCTGTTCGGACCATCAAACAAATATGAACCAGGTTCTCTCTAGAATGACTCCTTAATCATCAGGTTCATAATGTTACCCTTTTTTTATACATCAAAATTTATAAAAAGGAGCTGCAGACTGGATTTATTAGCTTACTAGCATCAATCAGCACTGGCCTATTAATTTCCACAATTCCGTTCATTAAGTACTACTTCGAACATATACAAAGGAAAGGGCACTCATATTGATATAGTTCTCGAAAATTTCAGGCAACCAGAAGGGCTCCATGATGTAATGTCTTTAGTCATATTAGTATGTTTAGAAGACGTGTTTAGTTATAAGTATACACTAAAAGCAACACATTTTTATTAGTGAGCATGGTTCTTTCTTTTTTTTGTCTTTTTCAACTTGGAAGGAGAGAAATGAGTGCAAGATGATGGTCGTTGATACACTTATCTTGCCACAACATACTGATTATTAAAAATAGAGTTGCCATGAACCCTTGAAACGGAATAACTTTTTAAAGTGAACATTAGCAAAGCTGCACCACCGTAAGTTTTTAAGTCTGTTCAAATGCATATATTTAAAAAACCACAAGCTTAAAATATCAAAACGTACCACAAACTAATTTAGCCGTCATATATATCACTCATAGGTGCTAGCGTGGCAGAGTTAAGTCATCAGAAAGGATCTTACAAAAGAACCTTTGTTGTAGAAAAAAAAAGGAAGGGTTTGAGTTCATGACTTCGTTTATGAGCCAGATGTTCCATCTACTATACTGCAGCAGTTTCATTCTTTTCTTTCCAATGCAGGCACAATCCAATAATAAGTGTAACCCAGTGTATTTGACCATATTTTAATGTTTCACCAATTCAAATGTTGAACTCTCTCGTTGAGCACTTAAATTTGAAATGAAAGTATGAATGGAAAAAGTGAAATATCTTCATGTGGCTAGTTTCGTCAGTCGCTACAGTCATCCTAGTACTGAGCTACCGCGGCGGGTATCCTTAGTCCACTATAACTGCTATTGTCTTAAATATTAGATGCTGTGTAATATCGGGAGATGTTGCACAAGTAAACACGATCAAGAGATAAGTGAATTTTGCACATAACAAATCTTAGAACAGTTACTCATCGACAAAAAGCTCATAAAATTGACACAGTGCTTAAAAAGCCTGAGCATGTTAAGGTGAGCAAAGGCTTTGTGAGTGTAAAAGCTGTCCATCAAGGCAGATGTCTTTTCAGGTAACATTATATCATAGTAAATACAAAAGGCAAGTGAAACAGTAGAACCTCCAGATTATATTTGTTTATGGCCAGGACATTACGGGCAACAATTAAGACATACTTTCAGCCATCCACAGAGGTGACAGGGCAAGCCTTACCTTAGAAGGTTTTCTTAAAGGGCTGCCACAATAGGTTGATGCCTACTTGCATGCAATGGTTCATTTCCAGTTCTGTTTTTTTTTTTTTTTTGGCTCTACTTGGAAGAACCTTTAGCACACCCCTTTTACTATCCCAAGCTAATCCTTGCCTTCAAGCACTTCTTATTCCTCTACCTATATCCTTCATTTTACTCTTTACCAGCTTATCCTCCTCGACCCTTGGGAGTGATGAGCTATGTGGAAATCAGTTGTTGGCCTAATGAATGCAAGTCCCTTTGCCCAAACATTGACTCCAGGCAAAGGCTTCTCTTGTTCAGTCACTGTCGATCACTTAATTGTGCGGTGTTGTATTTCTTTAAAGTATTGTGAACTCCAATTAACCCTATCTTGCGCTAGCTGACTCCAACTTGCGCCTGCAAATTTCCTAACTTCATCACCCCACCTAGTTTTCTGCCGTCCTCGACTGCGCTTCCCTTCTCTTGGTATCCATTCTGTAACTCTAATGGTCCACCGGTTATCCATCCTACGCATTACATGGCCTGCCCAGCTCCTTTTTTCCCGCTTAAATGACAACTAGAATATCGGCTATTCCCGTTTGTTCTCTGATCCGCACCGCTCTCTTCCTGTCTCAACGTTAGGCCTAACATTTTTCGTTCCATATGCATGAATCACTCGTTTGTATTGAGTCATTGTTTCACGCTGCAATTAAATAAATCGTCGATTTTATATTCCACAAAGGCGAACTATGAAGCTTTCGATGACAGCTAGGCAAAGAAATATAAACTGACAACTCTGAGTATACCTAAAACATAGCTAGACTATCAGAACACTGACATGATCACGGAAAAAGAAAGCAGAATAGTTCTTGACTGCCACCTTTATTTCCTATACTAGCGAACATGCCTTAATTGTGTCGACATGTAAAATAAGCAGCCACAAAACACAACTCTCAGCTGAATTTCGCGGGTGTAAACACCCCGTCAAAATGGTAGATGTTGAGTTCGGAAAAGACGTGCATTTTGTATGTTTGGTACTGCGCTATCAAAGAACTGCGGCACAGAGATATCGTGAAGCTATTACAAAATCGGCTATATTTATGCAGCCTTCGCTCCGACCAAGAACATAACCAGAAAGCAGTTCCTGCCTTTTTCACATATAACCGAAGCCACATTCAGAATGCATGTTTATCGTGCATTTTGAACACAGTAAAGCCAATTTGCAGACAACAATTATGCATTGCAGCAAATAGCTGGGTTTATTAGTCAGTTTTATTGTTGTCCGCGCGTGGGTGTGTTAAAAAGAAGGCCTGGGTGTGTAAAGATCGAGGGCGCGAACACAAGAGGATTCATGAGGCGCCGAAACAATGTAAGGCTTGAAACACCACAACCACGCAAGAAACACCTCTCAATGGCTGCCGGTACACTTATTAAATGGCTCAGTGCGCGTACTATGACCGGAGACAACGTGCACACGCGTGTGTAATGAAGGAACTCTTACTATAGGCCTCGTGACAGTTGAACAGTGCGCCATTTCAATCTCAATCGGTATGCTTCACTGCACGGCAAATATGTTTCACCGCATAACAGGTCTGTATTGCGGTGAAGCTAATTAAAGAAAATTTGTCGACCATTATGAAACGCGTACAAGACCCTTGCCCACGTGTGGATGTATATGAGCTATGACTACAGTGGATTGTCCGTGGCTGTGACATATTTGACATTTAGCTCCACTCCCTCTCTCTCGAGAGAGGAAGTTTAATTGCATCTGGAGAAGTCCCAGCCACAGGCTTCGCAAATTTGCTGCTCAGTGTGAGATGGCAAGGAAGTGAAAAAACGAAGAAACAGCACACAAACATACACATACACGCGAGCGAAACGCACTACCACAAAAGTTATTTTCTCATTCCTTCGTGGGGTGCGCACAGCTCAGGTATTTGGTCCGAGAACACGTCTTTTTTAATTGCAACACAAGTCATGTGTGGTGTGGCTACTAAATTTCCAAGGACAGGCTTCCCTATTACAAAGCATCTGCAAATGCAAATAAATGGTCTTTGTCCTGGTCAATACAACAGGGGGATACATATATGGCATGCTGGACAAAAAATTCTAAATAAAACCCTCTTGAGCACATGGCCATTAACGAGACATTTAGCATTTTGAAAAGTGTGTTTTACTGCAATATCAATGTGATTTTGCTTTCAGTGAAATCAGAAGAATTGAAACACCATAGAGAAAAAAGAGAAAAAAAGGTAAAGGAAAGACACGGAGGTTAACCAGACATTTTCTCCGGTTGGCTACCCTGTACCGGGGGAGGGGAAACACCATATATATGTACATGCACGGAGGCAGCTGCAAGCAAAGCTTTAACTCTCAACTGGTTAAATTGGCGATATAGCCAGGTCGAGGTAGCCTTTTCTTGAATCTACTGTGTGTGGAACGCAATCACAATTGTTGACAGATAAATCGTCACAATTGCCATCTTCAGAGAGACCTAATCGCGACCTACGTAGCTATGTATACTAGAGTGCTTAGAGGACATATTTGGCATTCTACCATCTCGCTTGTCCACCATCTCATTTGCTTGCAAGTGAAGAGCTCTCAGGCTACATTTTCAAGAACCATTGTTACTCCCCAGCCGTCCCTTCAAAAAGATGTTTGCACCTGCTGCAAGATCACCATCTCCCTTCCGTGCACGGTGTATGCAAAAGCCTCAGATATCATCAGGCCCAGCTGTCATCAACAGTTTTAATGGAGCTTACTCTACCCCTTTTACACAAAGTGTATGCAAACCTCTCGTTCACATTTACATGGATGGTTTGGTCGCGTCCACTGATTTAACGGTCACTGTCATTGTTGTGGCTCGATCAAAGCTAAATTCCAAATGTTGCATATGACCACGTCTACAAGGTCGGAACATCCCGCCCTTCATGCCACTATTGCATATATTGAACGGAAAACCCCCATGTAAATGGACAGAGTTCAGTAATTCCAAAACGGCTGTTGAAAGCCTGCAAGGTGACACTGCACCATGGGAATTATGAACAGTTTATCTCAAACAAACCAGAAATCTAGGATCACAATAATTGGAAAAGGATGTGATGTTATTATCCAGTGGATGCCTGGTCATTGCAGCGTTTTTGGTAAGCATCTTACTGATGAAGCTGCCATATCATCCCACACGATCCCGCTTTCTAGAATGGACACAGTCAGAGAACTTCAATGAATTTCTAATGACATCATGCTGGCTCTTTGGAAGACTCCAGAGTATTCAACCATCATTTGTGCAGGCTTGATCTATCACTGCAGCTGCGATTACGATGTCAAACCTCTCCTGGTGTTACAATACACTGCTGTGCCACCTACGACTCGGTGTAGCCTTCACAAATTCACAGTCCTTCTTTATTAAATGTGACCACTGTAAACGCGAAAAGACCATCCAGCAGCTCCTGACGTTTGGTCAAGAGGGTTTTATTTAGAATTTTTTGTCCAGCATGCCATATATGTATCCCCCTGTTGTATTGACCCACTCTGACGTCCAGTGTCAGCCCTTCTGGAGTGTACCAGAAGTTGACCTTTTACAGAGGCTAAGATCCTGGGTGCTTGGCCATATCAACCAAGAAAGCTATACGTGCTCTAACGACTCTAAAATAAATCAATCTGAAAAGACACTTATAGACACCCTCTGTCTTCTATCCGAGCAATGATTAGGCAGATTATTCTCTTGCAGAACTTCATCCGACCAAACGCCAGAGAAAGGAGTGATGCTGATATGGACACACAAGTTTTGTTGGCACTGGAATACGTTACCTGGGCAAACTGCTGCAAGCGTTATAAAACTGCATGCATTGAAGCTGGTGCATGAGCAAGCGGAAGTGCATGAGCTGCAAATTCTCTGCCAATTATTTGCTTTGTCAAACATCTGTGACCAAGGTGAAGAAAGGGCGAAGAAAGGACTGCTGGCATCTGGACCAGGTTCTTGCTAAGTTCGTAGCACCAGCAACTGCTATTACTTTGGAGAACAAAATAAAGCAAACAGTTGCGCCACCTGAAGCAGTATTCTCACTTGTTGCCTAATCAGGGAAGGACAGAAAAAGAGCAAAGAATGCTGCCTTCCAAGCTTAATTCCAAGCAATGTAAAAGCAACCTTGGAAATCAAATCAACTGCATCATTCTGGGCAGAAAGGGGAGAACTAAACATATAGATGACGTGCAAGAGTTCAGAAATGTCTACACATTGGCCCAGCACGTATTAACTTTATATTATTGCTGCAACTGAAGGAAGCTATGCCAAAAAAAGAGCAGCAAGACTTGGAGCTGAAAAACTGCATGCAATAATCATAATGACATCAGCTTTTGCCGTGACTGGCAGGAATTATATGTGAATATGTACAAGCGTCAATGACCAGCAAATTAAAGTCCACCAAGAAGGAAATGGACTAAACGAGACATCTGCTTCAGCTTTAACAAAGTGTTATCAGGCATTTCTGCTTTCATGGCTTCCGCAACAAAATATGATTGCATAAGTAATACAATTTTGCTTATGCTGCGATGTGCTTTTTATTGTGTATATTTGCATGCTTATGTTAGTACGTGACTTTTTAGGTCATTTTATAGGTGCAACAAAGCATTAAATTTTTTGTTATAGTTAGTATCAAAAGATTTGAATAATGCGGGTTGTTACTCTTGTCATGTTTTTATGCCAAACCAGTGGCCCAAGTTTTATATTACCTAGCTTATGCCACTAGACATGTGGTTGTGTTCGTGATGCCATCGTGGTCGTTGCACTGTCATCCAAATCTCACACTATCTGCGCTAAAACCAGGTGGTTCACATGAAAAGATCCGGGTGTCCCAACAGCAGCACACCCACCGGTTGTTGGTCGCCTCCGTATGAACAGCGATTCAAAAGCAAGTTTCACACGAGTGTTGATTTCAAAACACCCGACAGCAATGCTTCACCTTTGCATAGCCTGCAAAGTAGCCTGCAAAGTAGCCTGCAAAGTAGCCTGCAGAGTAGCGTGCATAGCCTGCAAAGTACCTTGCCTAACATCAATTCCCACACTGCATGGGATTTACACAATTTTATCTCATAGTTTTCATGTAGAGCCTTTTGGACCTTTATGTGGGGAATAATGAAATGGCTGTTTCTGTCTAGCTCCTCTGAAATACATGTAATTTGACAGCTTGCATGCTGAGATGTAACTTCTTAAGTCTCAAACTAGCATCAAGAAAGCCAGCACGATAAAAAAAATATTGGGGTGGACAAATCAGTTTCCAAAAATTTCTGTTGCCTTCTTGACCACAGTTCCTGTAACAAGTTTGTGTGAAAGGACATTTCCAAAGCTAACATGTGCACAGACCAAGCCGAGAAGCCTTATCTCACAAGAATGGCTTAGCTGGCTAATGGTTACTTTGGTGGAACACTGAATTGTAATTAAATCAGTGTTGATGATATTATACAAATGACACTAGGGCATGCAGACTTATGCTGCAGCTTTCTTTTATGCCACAAAACACCAAAAAAGCATACGAGTAAATGCAAAGTAATCTGCATTGTATCCTAGCTGTATTGTGCGTGCCGCATTACCACAGAATCCTGCCGACCTTTAATTCACCTTTCCAGTGCAACATGTCTTTAAAAAGTAATATCTTTACATTGTGTTGATATGTGTAGGTATGTCTTTTCACCTTCATGTCAGCTCAGCTCTGTCAACAGCAGATGCACTAAAGCTGCACGTTACCTACTTTGCATTTTGCAACTGAAAAAAAAAAGAAACATAGGTCTTCAGAAAAAAATGTTTAATGTGTGTATTTAAACAGTTGTGGAACCTTCTTTTCTGGAAGACCATGTGGTGCTTAGTGGTGTAAAGATGTAGCTGGGCAAGCAAGAACTGATGAGCTTTTATTTAAAAATAAAACTGATTGATGTTTCGTGGGACATGGTGCCTCATGTCTCAATGAGCACCCTTTATGGCTGAGAATATTTTTGCCATTGGATCAGCTTTGATAAGGCAGAATATTTAATCTTGGCACATTAGAAAACACCTTGAGACAAAATGAATGTAACAATTTTCATTCAAAGAAAGGAGCTTAAAAATTCGGTATAAACAGCAGAATGAAATACAGGAACTTAGATGGGAAATAAGGTAAGAAATTTATAACCATGTTATGAATGCAAGAGGCTGACAGTTAATAGAATAAGAAAGCCCTGGAGAAGGTGTCTCTGACTTGCAGTTTGCAGTGCAAGAGCCCTACATGCATATGATGATATTGCAGTATTCATGGCTGAGACAGGACCGTTCAACATTGCAACGTACACTGTAACACTCTGTGCATCTCTTTCAAATCTTCCTGTGCTAACAGGTGTAAACTGCATGCTTGAAACAGTAAAAGCGTTGTTATTGTAATACAAACAGTTTTCATGTTTATTGGATACTCATTTTAACAAATGACTTTAAAAAAGGAAGGAAGGAAGAATAGGTGGAAAGACAGGTAGGCTAGCCAGTTCTGACCGGCTGGCTACCCTGTGATGGGGAAAGGGGGTAAGGAGAATAAAAGATAATAGAAAAGAGATGTTACAAATAAAGGGGGGGGGGAAGAAAAGCAAAAAAAAAATGAAAGAATATGGCACTGCTTAAAGTCTGTCTCTAAGGCCGTAAGAAGCACAACAATGCTTTCAAAGCCTTCTGGGCTGAGGACGGTCTCGGCCAGTGTCTCAGGATCCTTTCCTCCGACAAAGGGCGTTTGTCAGGTCTAACGCTCTTGAAAGTTCTTTCCTGGCCACACTGAAGCGAGGGCACTCACAAGGAAGGTGGGCGATAGCTTCCTCGCAGCTACAGTTATCGCATGTAGTGCTGTTGGCCATTCTGATCCGAAATGAGTAAGCATTCATGAAGGCCCTACCAAGCCACAAGTGGCACAGAAGCGTCTCCTCTGCTCCAGATATTCCTGATAGAAGATGGAGCAGTAGATTCTGATCCAAGCTGTGGAGGTGAGCGTTGGTAAATTCCGTCGAATTCCACTGTGCAAGTGCAAGTTCACGTGCATGTGAACGAAGCCTTGCTCGTCACATGCTGCGTCAGTTCTGTGTCACGAAACTGCGTCAGTTCTGGATAGAGGTATAATAGCAGAGTGGAGACCATCATGAGCAGATCGGGCGGCCTTATCTGCACAGTCATTTCCGTAGATAGCGCAATGGCCCTGTATCCAATGATACGCTACATTGTGTTTTTTCTCTATTGCGTGACTTTAAACTTCCATACTGAGGCTAGGAGAATTGAGAGCGGGGCGAGTTGTTGCATTATTGAAAGACTAGAAACAGTGCACAAAGTATGAAGGCCAGTGAAAACACAAAATGAGCATTGACTTGCAACTGAATTTTTTATTCAATTATATATACAAGAACAATATGCACACATCAAGCAATGTGAAAAAAAAATCAAGCAAATGAAGTGAAGGCTATTAATCATGATTGACATTCTACTGATCCTCATGTCTGCATTATTTTTTATAAGGTACGCTTCAATGGAGTGCCATGCATGCCTACATGCTTACTCCAGTGCAGACTCTGTTTTTTCGAAGATAGGCCTGCACCCACACTGACCACATTGCAGGCAAGAAGTGTAAAGGGACGTTTTCACTAAGCAACGTCTTAATGCTCACTTAATCTGGTATAAACACAATGCTGCATTTGCACTGTGTATTTGCATTTGCACTTGTGGTCGCTGGTAAACAATGCTGAACATGGAACAAATTGAGTGGCCATTTAAGATATCTAGAAGAGCCATGTGTATCTTATACATTTCTTTTTGTACTTTAATAGTGATTAGATATTCTTGAAGTATAATTAAAATGTGTTACATAATGGTGTCACAGGTCACAATCCATGTTTGCTGCTGTGCAAAAGCCCAAACTTTGTATCCAATGTGCATGCATTGTCCCAAGTAGCCATGACACTAGGTCTGCTCGATTCGCACCATCTGAACCAGTTCACGAGGTACAGTAAGGGTGCCCTATGAACCATGCCATTAATTTCAAAAGAATCACAAAAGGTGCAGGGCTGGTTCACAATTTTTCTGCACGTTCCCTACAGACGGTGGCAAAACATAGTGCAGGCGTGCTGGTGCAAAGCAGCAGACAATGAAGCACACGGACGTAAGCACCACTGAAACTATGCTTACACATGTCTGCTGTACCTAAGCAACGCGAGGTGTGCTTACGCCTCAGTAGCCGACCATACCTGCAGTCTAGGACCTCTCAAAATGACATAAATGGCACTCTTCAGGCGGGCAAAACATAATGCCTGCATTGTGTCTGCACCTCGGCATTTGTTTAGAGCGTCGCGTTGTGCCTGTACCGATGAAATTAATTGAGCTGCACAATTTTTATAACTTCTTGTGCCCCGCTGTGAACTGGTTCATAGTGGTGCAGGTGAATCGAACGGACCAATTGTGATGGCTTACGTCACAACAGTAAATATGTGCAGGAAGGTCTGCAATGAAGACTTGCTTGTATACAATAATTATGATGCAATTAATTTGCAATCTGAATTCAATTTTTTAATTATGTTGAGAAAGACAGTTTTACACATAAAACTCTCTTTTGTCTTTCTCGATTTGACAGCACAAATTCTCAGTCGAATGGCACTATAATTTTTTTAAATCTTTCTTCGCAGCCCCCCATGGCATCTTTAATGAGCGCTCACTTCCAAACTAGTTGGCATTGCAATGCAATTATAAATATTTCATGCAAAGCAAACAAATAAAAGCTGACAAACATAGCCTCAACATTTATCTCTTTTCTTGTATTGGTCTAAACGTAGCTTTCATTTAACCTTTCAAAGCTAGTGAAGCCCATAACAAACAAGACCGGCTTTCAAACCCCGATAGTGCAAGTTTAACAGACATTGATAATTCAAGGAAAATGTGACTGGATGGGGAAAGTAACGGTCGAGCTGTCTGTAAACAAGGCAAATGGCATTCTTCTGGACGGCTTCCAGTTTGTTAATGTTGGTAGCTTGTGCACATTCCATATACAACTCCACCATATTCTCGAAAAGGTCATATTAGCCCAATTTATATGAGAAGTTTAACATTGTTGGTAGATGATTTTAGCATTCGCTGCAGCTATAGTAGTTCATGAAAAGCTTTAACACAAATAATATCAACATGCTTTGACAAGGATAAATGATAAGGCAAGATGAAGCCTAAGCACTTCTATTGAAAAACCCTGTCTAAAGTTAGCCTGTTATTTGAATAGATAGAAATAATTGGTGATGTATGTTTTACGAAGGACTATATCACAATTTTGTTGAAATCATTCACTGCCTGCCAAGCCTCACACAAGGCACAAAATTGGGAAAATGAATAATTCTGGCATTGACAGTAATAAGCAGAATTAATTTCAGGATATAGAAAACAATCGCCAGCATACAATCAAACGCTACTTTCTGTGTTACTGGGAAGGTCACTTATGTAAAGTAAAAATTGTAAGTTGGCAAGCACAGACGCCTAAAGAACACCTGATGGTGCCTAGTATGGCAGAATCAAACGAGTTGAAACTAACAAACTGCAAACAATTTAAGAGAAAGTTAGAAATGCAGTCAAGTAATATAGAGTTTTAAGGATAATGCTCAGCTTGTTCAGCAGTTAGAACAAATAATGAAACAAAAATAACAAAAATGGCATCTAACTGGATTCTAATGTCAAAAGCACAAGTGAGGCCGTGAGTGAATTCCATAAACGGCAAGATGGTACTAAATCCATGCAAAATGCCATGTTAGGTCTGTTCGATTCGCCTGCACCACTGTGAACCAGTTCACAGCGGTTCACGCAAAGTTAAGAAATTGTGGTGCAGGCACAGTGCGACACTCGAAACAAATGCCAAGGTGCAGAGGCGGTGCAGGCGTTATGTCCGAATAACGTGCACAGAGTGCGTAAGTTTGAGAGGTCCTGAACTGCAGATATGATCGAATTCTTGGGCACAAATAAACACACCACACTTGCATAGATACATCAGATGTGCATAAGCGGGGTTTTAATGGCGCTCATGCCCGTGTGCTGTGTGGTTTGCTGCGCTGCTGCCGCGCGCCTGTACGCCTGCACCAAGGCGGCACCGACAATGGAGTGGGTGCAGCAAAATCGTGAACAGCCCTGCACATTTTGAAACGAACGGCGTGGTTCAGCGGTCGCCATTGCTTCACCGCTGAAACGAATGGCAGCGTGCAGCACCTCGTGAACTGGTTCAGATGGTGCAGGCGAATCGAATGTACCTGTTAAAACTTAGATAGGCATTATGTGATTCAACGAATTCAACAATATGCTTATAAACTATGTATTCTAACATTTTACTAGACTAAGGTGTAAAGAAGATCAATCTATATATAGTTACAAAAGCACGCTTTTACCTTTAAAAAGGGGGAGGACTTTCGTTTGTTTTCAAGATGAAGGAACAATACCTGTTGTGAGAGAACACTGAAAAATAATAGCAATGCTGAGGAGCCCACTGGGAATAATGTACGAAAATGCATTAGGAATTACGTCAGGGACCCCACATTTCTTAGATGTGCCTTCATTGAACAACATTTCCTAAATTTGCAGAAGTACTTCTATATTCTAACCATGTTATTAAGGCATACAACATTAAAAACAGAAAGAAAAAAATGCTATGGTAGTGTTTTCAATAAGAAATGAGCCCCTAAGGGTGCATGCACCAGTAAAACTCTACACATGTGCTTGACTCCTGCTGATTGCTTCAAGTTCAGCTGAAGTCGCACAAGCCTTCTACACATTAGTTAGAGAAGCTTGGCTTTCCTTGCAGAGCGAAGACAATTGCAAAAAGAAGGCACATAAAAGTAGAGAGGTTTTGTTATAGCCTGTACAGTAAGAGATCCACTGAAGATAATTACAACACCAGCTAGCTGCTGTCCCATAATCTCGGGAGATAAACCATTTATCTACACACATGCACAGGGTGGAAATGATTGCATTCCCATGCATACGCTACATAATGACAATCACCACAAAACCCCATCGCATTACTATTACTTCCACAGGTAATTTTCACTGCTGCTATGGAATTGCTGTCTCACTACAGCAACCAATACATTGGACATTTCAATTGGTTCATGAAAGCGGGATGGGCACTTGCCAGACTGAAGCAGAGGCATTACACACACTGTTCAATGCCCAGCCTCGTGTAAGTCACTTAAAACTCGTCACAGACACTTGCTGACTGCCTTCAGGCGGGGACATGCCTTTCTGTTAGATTCACGTTTCACGTTCAGACTTTCGCGTCATTAGACATGACTATAGCCAGACTGACTGGGCTTCTGCGTGCGCAAAGGGATGCGAAATGCGTGAATGCAATTTGTTTATCGACAAAAGGCACTCCTATCTTGCAAAGTGATAATTGGAAATATCTATGCACCCTACATCGATCGTCCAACGGCGGCGCGCATCAATTCTGCGTTTTCGAGCTCGTGAGCAGTGTCTCGACGTGGTTACCCATCTAGCCACCGTAACGTGGTGTCGAAGGTTAAACAGGCATCCGGCTATATTGGAAAACGCAGTCACAACTAAAACTAGCAACAGTCTACGACACATGCTACAACACACGAATTATCTCTGTCGGCACCATGCAGTCGGCGGCGCAGTGTCACCACACGACTCTTCGAAACCGCCAATCCATAGCAGGCGACATGTGGTGCCGTTTTGTGGATGCAATGCAGTTCCTTCGAAGCTTCACTATTATCTTCGTAAGGGAAACGTTATTCGCACTCACTGATACTACACACCACACGGCCACAAGTAGCCACAGCGACGAATAGACCGTCTCGTGCGATCCCCTCCCCCGCTGCGTGCACGCATGTGTGGGCGCCCACAGTCATTTTCGATTTTAAAACGCGGCATTAAATCAAATGCTCTATATATTTAGATGAAGTATATTTAACAACAAAACGATAATACTAGCATTTCATGTCTTCTGTTAAACTGCTTTCTTTTTGGTGACGTCATTGCGTGGCAGCAGCGCTCTCCACTTGGACTTCGCTGGTGCCACGCGCGTGTCACCAGCGCCGGCCATTGAAATATCAGAAAAGGAACACAGGCCCCTATGGCTTGCATTTCCGGATATCAAGGGAGCCTATGACAGTGTAATCCAAAAGGATTTGTGGGACATACTGGGCACTCTAGATGTGGAAGATGGAGTAAGAAATCTTTTAAAAGATATCTATAAAAGTAACAATGTGCTTATAAAATAGGAAAACAAGGTATAGAGATACAGCGGAGGCTTAGGCAGGGGTGCCCTCTGTCACCTCTGTTGTTCATGCTGTATTTACAAGGATTAGAGAAAAAATTAGAGAGGAGCGGACTTGGCTTCAACCTTTCCTATTTCAAGCAAGGAGAATGGATTGAACAGTCATTACCAGGACTGATGTATGCGGATGACATTGTACTTATGGCTGACAGCAAGGAAGACTTGCAGAGATTAATGGACATCTGTGGTAAAGAGGGAGATAGCTTAGGTTTGAAGTTTAGTAAAGAAACATCGGCAGTCATGACTTTTAATGATAATCAGGGCAGCGAGCATAGGATACAGGAGGTTACGCTGGAGGTGGTGGATAAGTACAAATATCTTGGAGTGTGGATAAACAATGGGGCTGAGTACCTGACGGAACATGAAAAATATGTGACGGCTAAAGGTAACAGAAATGCAGCTGTGATGAAAAATAGGGCACTGTGGAATTACAATAGGTACGAAGTGGTGAGAGGGATTTGGAAAGGGGTGATGGTCCCTAGTTTGACTTTCGGCAATGCGGTCCTGTGCATGAGATCAGAGGTTCGAGCAAGGTTGGAAGTTAAGCAGCGAGGGGTAGGTAGACTGGCTCTGGGAGCACACGGAAATACACCAAATCAGGGAGTACAGGGTGACATGGGATGGACGTCATTCGAGGGCAGGGAAGCCAGCAGCAAGATAAAATTTGAGGAGCGATTGAGAGAAATGGCAGAAAATTAAGCGGTGGGCAAGGAGAGGTTGAAGTTATTTGTACATGAGGAATGTTGAACAAAATGGAGGAAGCTGACCAGAAAACTGTCAATCAAATATTTGGACTGCAGGAGGGGTGCAAACCAGGAAACAGCGGTTAAGAAAAAGGTTAAGGAAACAGAGAGGGGTCTGTGGAAAACAGGGATGCAGACGAAATCAGCACTGGGAACATATCGAACTTTCAAGCAAGAAATTGCCCAAGAAAATATCTACGATAATTCTAGGGGAAGCTCTTTGTTGTTTGAAGCCAGGACGGGAGTATTGCGGACTAAGATGTACCGAGTCAAGTACCAAGGTATAGACACGTTGTGCTGTGCGTGTGGAGAAGAAGAGGAAACGGCTGAACACCTCATACTTTTCTGTAAAAGCCCTACAGTGCAAAGCAACGGGGCTGATTTTTTCAAAGCATTGGGGTTTAGAGACAGTGAAGGCAAAATAGACTTTAAGCGGGTAGAAATAACCAAACAGAGGTTATCTGATTGGTGGATAAAATCAAGGCAGGGGTGAAATTTCACCCACCACAAAGTACAAAATATGTTAATAGTCATGGCTAGGTGGCGAATGCCACCACCCGGTTTAAAGGGTTCAGCCTCATCCATCCATCCATCCATCCATCCATCCATCCATCCATCCATCCATACGGCGTCGCTTCAGAGAAGGCAAATTTGCTTTTTTTTCTTTAAAACCAGGCAATTAACTGTGGCAAGTGTTATACCAAACGAAGCCGACCCCAAATGCGATGGTTCTGCAAAATTAGGAGCAACAACAATGCAGCGGTGAGCGCAAAACCTTTTTTCGAACACGCGCAGAGAAATATTCAGGACCCTGTATAAACCTGTGATCCAGCTTCTAATAATTCATTGTTGAAAGCAGCGATCACAGCGCTACTTTCAAGAATTCTGTCCGTTTTATTTGAAGTTTCTACGCTAAGAACGTGACACATGATAGAAAGAATGCATTCAAAACCGAAATCGAAACTAACGCTAATAGTGGCGCTGCGGCGCTTATGATGGGGAAGCTCGGTGCGAGGGTGTGAAAGCCAGAAGAGAGCCTATGAGAGAGCTGCAAGGGACTGCGAAGCTGTGTGTTTGTAGCCGATTGTTTCAGCTTTATTTTTTTTCTCCGTGGTATAATCACGCGGAGTGTTTGGTTGATCGCGCCAAATAAGCAGCGACAGCTATCAGCGGTTGTAAGTTTCGTCAGTGTAAAGAGGTGTGTTTTGAAGTTTCAAGCCGTGCAAGGCTCTTTGTGAGACCGTTAACATTCGTGGAGTTGGTGGCGGCAGCTGCTTCGCGGTAACTTTTGAGAACTCGGTGCGTAACAAGTGGCTTTACGGCTTCACACTATGGCCAACAAGAGCGGAGATGGTTTTCTGGTGAACGACAAAAATGGTACGTATGATAGATGCCCTGCAGGCGATCAAGACCTTCTTGCTCGTGTGTTAGGCGACTGCTTGGCTCCGTTTTCAATCCTGTGTGTGCGCGCGTGCCCTGCGTGTGATTAGATGTAGCTGACGCTACCTGTTAAAGCGGTACCGACTGCTTCGCGTGAACGTTTCCATTTTGCGCCATCGTTGGAGCCGGCACTGCGGCGTATTCTGGGGTGGTGCAGGTTTTGTAACCGTTGCACAATCACATTGTGGAGTGGCGCAACAACGGATTTCCTGACAGTACTGGCATCAGGAATTGGACCGTTTAGCTAAGACCGCATTGATAGCGTGTTGAATTGCGAGTGAGAGAGGAGCAAAGTAGCTACGAAGAATAAAATAAAAAGAGCTTTTATTAGAGTCAAGGCGACGGCAGTACCACACACTTGTTAGCTTTGTAAAGCGGCAGAAAAAAAAAAAATTGCGCTTTGCTACATTTCTTTTTGTTTTGTTTCCGATTACACAACCTCGTTTCTCTATTAATTCACTAGCAGAAAATTGCACATTCTGACCCTTTCTTTGTGGTCGTGTTAGAGCATCTGAAGTTGTGACGGTTTTTTGCATTTAATGCTCGTTTCAAAGCAATGTTAACAGTTCGCATGACGGTGTCTTTTTGGTATGTCATATGAGTGCAAGTACGAACAACGCATTTTGACTCTGGGTATGCTGTGTTAAAGATCACACGTTTGTAAAACTCGTTTAAGCAAATGAATGTGGAAGAGTGTTGCATGTTAATCACTTAACATGCAGCATTCTTTGCAGTGGTGGTTACATTGTCTGTTAGTAGCACCTGAAAGTTCTTATTTGGTAAGTACAGTGCTTTGTGCTCACAGCTTTCATCCAGTGCCGTACAGTCATTTCCTCCTTGTGTCTATCACCTGTCTAGCAATTGATATCTTTGTGTACTCTGCCTTATCACACTTGCATGTGTGTCTGAGTCACCTAGTTGCATGTCTCTAAGAGGGCTCGTTGAATGTGAGAAGTTTCATGTGGATTGATGTACACGACTTGTGCTGGTAAGCAACTATGATAGGCAGTGTGTAATCTCTCTATTGGGCTTCAGACTGGAAAATGAAGGTAACATTTTTTGTGCAACTAACCTGTGGTTTTAAGTGTAATGAGTTGCGAGCCTTTACGTTAGTGCACCAAGTTTAGTTGATTGGTTATTGAAATATAACTGTTTGTCAGGCACGTAAAAAGAAATAAAATAAGGAACAATTGGTTGTGATGTACTAGTGGTATTCACATTGGCTGCTGCAGGGTTCCTTGCAGATGTGCAGACGGCTATAGATAGTATTCATGTGACGTCATGCAGCCATATCTCACCGCGTTGATACTCAAAGATGTCGACTACGATGATGTCAGTGAAACATTTTATCACGCACAAACTGTTTTGCTTTTTCATGGCGATTGTTTTTCACCGGTTTATCATTGTTATCGCTCTGACATTCGACGCATTGTTGCTGTCATGCTGTCATGTTCCTTGCTTACGCCCCTTCTCGAACTGCTGGTACCCCAATATGGCGTCCGCGATGATGTCCGTGCAACCTATGTATACAGTGTCATGCAAATCTTTAATCTGTTTTTGCAGGGCATGTGGGGCAGGGAGGGTGAGTTTTGTGCTCGCACACTGTTTTACACATACACACATATATATATGTGTGTGTGTGTGTGTGTGTGTGTGTGTGTGTGTGTGTGTGTGTGTGTGTGTGTGTGTAATTTTGCCCTTTCTACTTCTTTTTGCAGCTAATAGCGGCAGTGAGACTGATGCAAGAAATCTTTTTGGGGGGTAAGTGCTATTTCAGAAACTTTTCTTCTCGTCAAATTATGTCCATTTCATTTCCTGGTTTCCAAAAAAAAAGAAGGCTAAGAGAACTGAGAGTCAAGCCCATCAGCATTTCTGCCTCATATTAGCAAATACCACATGTGAAGCTTGTTTGAGCAGATGTCAGCGGTAGCCTGCAAGTGAGTGAGGAATTGAGGATAACATTGTTCAGTGGGTGAACTTAGTCAGGAGTGACAAATTGGTGGCTCTTCAACATCTACGATTTCTTGATATTTTTAAATGGTGTTTACATTTTTATTTGCTGGGGAAGACATGCATTTAATTGAAAAAAAAATTAGCTGTAATTCAGGGTGGCAGAGATGTAGGATTCTTTGAATAGCAATATGAATATTCAGATTTTTGATTTCTTTAGAGGCAAAGAGGTGCTGTTTGACTTTCCAAGTAGTTATAAAATATACAGTGAATATTCTAATGTATGAAGGCAGGAAGTTTGTCCTTTCAGCTAGCGGCAGTATATAGCATCCGCTTTTGAAGTTGAGCAGCAAGTGGAATGAAGGTGAACAGCTGCCCTTAGGGAACATCTTCAGTGCATTAGCACATTTGAAGAATGATAAAGCCTAGTGCTGCCTGACACATGAAATTTTAGAGTGCATACAATTATCATCATGGCCC